>NC_052017.1:89051928-89239428 GCF_015832195.1 Motacilla alba alba | reverse complement strand
TATTAATTCTCTCTCACACAAAGAATTTGCCTGATTCCAGTGGTGGACAATTGATTCTTGTACAGTTAAGCTCAAATAAATATCTCCTTTCTACTTCATGAAGATAAAATAATCTAATCAAGCCATCTCTCAAATAACTTTTGACTGAAACTTCCAAGCCTTTAACTGAAATATCTTCCATTATTTCTGTGTCCCTTTTGTTTTTTGACACTCCGTCTGTCACAGAATTACGGCATGGTTGAGGTTGGAAGTGGCCTCTGGAAGTTATCTGGTCTAAATTCCTTGCTCAAATAGGGCCACCTACAGCTAGTTCCCCAGGACCACATCCAGACAGCCTTTGAATATCTCCAAGAATGGACACTGCACAACCTCTCTGGGCAAACCATACTAGTAGTTGATCACCCCCACAGTAAAAAAGGCTTTTCCATAAGTGCAGACATCATCTCCTCTTTTGCCTTTTCTTCTTTCATTGGGACAGCTATAACAGGTCCCGTTATAGAAAGAAGCTGTACATCTAAAATTCTCTTGTTTTTGGCGAGGACAGAGTTAATTTTTCTTTTCCCATGAAGGGGGGGAGCCTGGAGCTGGGTGGGCTTGTCTAGGTTGTTATCCAATACCACTCAAATCATCACCAGGGGTAGAAGTAAGGGACTCTCCCTTCTTGGAAGAAGGGTATGGCCTCTTTGGAAAAGTGTGTTAGGAGAGGCAAATGTATCTGCTGTTGTTCATTGCTGCCCAGGGGCCCTTTGTGAGCACTTTGAATGTAAATCACCCTCCTTTTTTTGGTATGTTTTTGTGTATTAATATTGTTTCTGTTACTGTTGATTTTTCCCTGCCGTTTCCAATAAATTGTTTTTATCTCAGCCTATGAGGTCTACCTGATCACCCTCCTCTCTCACCAGAAGGGGAGGGGAATGGCTCATAGTTTTCATTTTAGTGGGAGTACTAAGCTGGGGAATAATATTTCTAAACCATGACAACAATACATAACGGGAAAAAAATTAACAGAAAATTCGACTCTGCTTTTTCAGTACTCCCTGGTATCTATAGCATGAAGTCATCCTAACTGGCCCTGTCTGTGAATCTGGTACTGGGGGCTCATCTTCATTTGTTGTAGTGTCCTGGATCCTTGAAATATTTTTTTTTCTTCCATTTTCACCACTGAAAACTCCTAGAGGAAACAAGCATAGTTGACTCTTGTCTTTTTTTGTGCTTCTCGATAGGTCAGTAGGTCAGAAAATTATTGGAAACATGAAAATTTGCTGTTTCTTTTTCTCTTCAAATGAAAACATTTCATCCACATTCATTTCATCATTTACTGGTCGTTTGATCTCATATTATTCATACTATGCTTAAGAAAACCTATGCTTGAGTGTAGGAAATATGCTAATGGTTCCTTTCAAGATCATGCACAGCTCTTTCAGTAATGGTCACCAAGTTTACAGAAATGTCTTCTGTTGCAGTGAACTGGTCATATGCCAAGCATGATATTCTTGGAATTATTCCAAGCATGATATTCTTGGAAATGCTTCTACTCTGTCATTACAGCCTAACTGATTGAGCTGGGACGTGCTAAGATTGTGAATGGGCTTGAGTTTTCTGCCTCCAGTGAGCACCACAGCCTGGGCAATTCTTATGATAGGCAGGTTTGGTTCAGAGACACAGGTCAAACTTATGTTGACTTTACAGTATATATAAAGATGCAGTGCTGCCCACTGGTAAAATAACATGAATTTTGAAGTCTTACAGGGGTTCCCAAATGATACAGTTTTCTTTCAGAAAGAAGTTAGTTCCTAGAGGATTTAAGTGCTCAGAACATCAAAACTCGATTTTTTTTTTCTTTCTATGTATCAGTATACGGCCAACATTCCCCAGTGAGGGAAACTGCTGGATAGTCAGAAATTCAAGGTCAGTGTGTACCCCAAATACACAATGTAGTTTTATTAAAATTGTTCTAGTACTTTGGCTTTTGTGTATTTTGCTTATTTACTTGATATTTCAATAGTAAGTTTGATGTTTATTTATACACAATTTATTTATTGACATGAGCATACAGGGGAAAAAAAGCCCAACTCCTATGCACTGAATCCACAGGATTTAAAGTAAGGAAAATAATCCAAAGTAAGAGCATCAGCTAATGCTTTCACTTCAGGCTTAGATCATACTCTTGTATTTGACATTACAGAAGTTTGAGATTGATGTTACATGCCACATGGGCTACAATAAGTGCAATGGAGAGACGTAAGGATGGCAGTCTCAGCTACTTATTTCCATTATTTTGTGGGTTAGAAATGGGCAGACCTCTAAATGCCTGATTTTTGGTGGGACAAGAGACCAGAGTACTGACCAGCGTATGTATATATACACACATATATACACTATTTCTCACATATTTGTATTAGCAGTTACTAAGGTTTGTTCAATAACGTGTGGCCTACTCGAAATTAAAATCTACAAGAATCTTTGACTGTATCAAAATATTTTCACCTAAAGTATTTGAAAATGACTATCTGTATTTGAGAAGATTTATGACTTTTTAAATTTTGCTTTTGATGGTGTTTTCACAGCTACAAGTTTTCTGTTGTGGGTTTTGGTTTTGTTTTTATTTGTTGTTGGTTTATTTTGATTTTTCCCCCTTGGTTTTAATTTTAATTTTGATTAAAGAACCTTTTCTCTAATTCATGGAGTCTCCAGTCTCAAATAATCTGCTTGTCACTAATGCAACAAAATTCTCTAGACTGACAATTTTGTTGGGACCCAGTGACTGACTCCTGTAGTATTCTGTGTCAAAACATGTTATTAAGCTCTGTTATGATGACCAGTGTTATGGCAGTGTTTCTTCCCAAGCAGCAAATGGTGTGTGTGTGTGTGTGTGTGTGTGTGTGCGCGTGTATCTGAAATAAGAGGATTTAACTCTGTTTTTGATGTGGGCTGTGGTCTTTAGACCCTGCTAGAATTTCAGTCCACAATAGTTCTGAACATAACTTAGTTATTATTGTTATGCTTTGTATAGAAACAGCACATCAGAAATCTACACAAGCATTTAAGACTTGAACTTCTGTTAATATTGATGAAAATAAGGCTACTAAAAAGACTTTGTGGTGCTGCCCTTATGGAACCACAGTAAGACTCCCCAGGCAAAGAGCAGTTGCCCTGGAGACATACTTAAATCCTTATATCATATATCAATCCAATTGCAAATAATCTGTCTTCACATGTCAGTTATTAATTCACTTTTTTTTTTTTTTTAATAATCAGGGAAGAAAAGCCGTCTGGAGAAATGTCTTTAATAAAAAAATTGACTGTATTTTATTTATTCCCAAGGTGGTCATTTTAATAGGAGGTAGTCCAGGAAATCTGAGGATGTTTTTAGAAAGGTTATCAAACAAGAGCTGCTATGAATTTAATTCATACTTCACACAAGACTTGAGAGAAATCCACTGTGCTAGTGGAGAGTGAATAATTAACAGTTTTGATGTGCAATTGAATGAGACTTCCTCTTCTAGTCAGTCTGTGCTGGGAGAAGCTGTTACAGCAAACTGATTGCCAATATAGTGAATGCTATAATGCCACATTCAGATCCTGGTGACAGGGCCATGAAGCCAAGAAGCTGCTGTAAAGGAGAATGGTAAGAGAGGAGGGAAGACTGACACACTTCTGAGAAGACTGCATAGTGGTGGCATCCTTCCTCATTCACACGAACGTTTTGGATCTGCACAATTGGACAGGACTTTTCCAACTCATGGCATGTCTTTCATCTCAAAGAACAGTCCTTGAAGGTCTTGAAGTTAATTCAAAAGCTTCTTGCTATTTTAATGGTAGGCTTGCATTTTCATCAAAGTTGAACCCTTTTATTCAACTAAAATCTAAAAGCACTCAGTAAGCACGTAGGAGAAAAGGCTAAAATGCTCTGCGCCATAAACACCATCCTCATCATGATTTTATTCTTACTGTCTGCATTGGGATCATCCATTAGTCTTCCACAGAAAATCCTAATTGTCTTTTCTCCCAACTTGGTAAGGCTCAGAAGAGGCAAGACTAATCTGATGAATCAGAGGGATTTAGAGAAGACATAAAGCTTCTTTTTATATTTTAAAAGAATACAGTATCAGAATAAAAAGTTCTAAAAAAGGACTGTTCTTGATGACAGAATCTTGTGAAGTAGTGTCTGTAAAATTTTTTGCGGTTATAATGAAACTTCTACAAGCTCAAAATACCTTTTTTTAGAACTTACCTTGCAATTGGTCTTAAACACGTTTTCTTGAGCCTGAAAAAAAGGAGAACATTAAAGTTAAAACATTGTCTTGAACAATATCTCTTTCAAAGCATTTTTCTCAATATTTCTTGTGACTTAGTTTTGGGTAAGACATGTTTTCTGGATAAAAGAACACTTTCATTCATGCCATTTCATGCTCCTTTTATTCTACAAATGATTTATATTGCATGCATGTGCATGTAATGCACAGCAGATAGTACATTACCTAATGGGACACTAGGTAATGGGGGGAGCAAAAATAGGGGTGGAGTGACACAATGTGACAATACCTTCCACATACCTTCCACATCAAAGCACAGCAGGGTTTGCTTGACAGGTCATGTCACAAAGTGGGGTTTGCAGCAGCAGTTGTGAAGCACAGTGTGCCTTAGCTGGTAGATCATTGCTGGTTGAGCAGCATGGCCTAACACGAGAACACAAGCTGTATGCGCTGTGTAAGGAAAGAGAGACTGCATTGAGAGTGTGGCAAGCTACTGCTTCTACCACAGAGCTTGGATGGTAAAGCCTGGACAGCTGTGTGCAGAGTAGCATGAAAATGACAGAATCCCAGCAACTGCATGGTCTGGTTTGATGTACTGATGATATGACTACCCAGTAATGCTGTTCTTTTTCTTGCCATAGTGCAGCACTGACTGCATAATGCAGCAGGACACGGCAGTGTCTGCTCTTCATAGCAGTGCAGATATTGCAGTGCACTGATGCTTTTTTTTTGGTTTGCTCTGCGTTCTGTAAATTGACACTTCTTCTCTTTCATGAATTTTCTCATTTACAACTTGGTTCACTGATTTCACTTAGCCCATACACACCCTTTATAGATGGAAAAACAAAAGGGAAATGTCCTTATTTAGAAAGAGAAGCCTGTAGCTAGCATACTGAAGAATGAATCCATATTAATTTCACAATCTCATCACTTGCTGTCTAAATTGCACTGCCACCTCCCATTCACAAAAAAAGAGCACAGAGATAGCCTTCTGTTTTATTTCCCCAAGCTGTTATTTGAAGATCTGTAGCACTGTATTCAGAAGTTTTACTTGTAGATTTTGGGTTCACTTTTGTTGTGTTTTCAACAATTGCTCCTCTTTGGTTTGGTTTGTTTTTATGGGGTTTTGTGGTTTTTTGTTCTTTTTCTCTCTAAGACTGAAGAGCACTTTGGTGGTATTTATCAGAAATTTCACTGCAAGCCTCAGTGTCCCCAGGCTAACACACTGACAATTTAATGCAAAGGAGAAAAGTTGAATGTACATTGAGCCACTTTCATAATGAAAACTTTTTCTTCCAAATGCGATCTAGTAGTGTGGACTTACATTTTATTCCAGGACTTGCTGTAGTTCCTGGTGCCCACACAGAATAAAAATGGAAAAGTTGCAATGTCCCTCATCTCTCAGAGACAGACTGTATGGCATGAGGTAGGTAATGCAGTTTCTACTGTATGTTAAAGAAAATACTCATAAAGTTTTTGGTAGACTATCTTTAAACTGGAAGAGCTTTGTATTACAGTAAGTATCAAGTAAGTATCAATTACAGCTCAAAGGACAGCATACTAATTATCATACAAGCTCTTAATATTCTTCATCTTAATAAAGAACATATTTTTCTAGCATTATCAGTATTTAATTTTAATAAGTAGAGCTACATTTTCAAAATTTGTGGGAAAAAATCCCCTATTAAGCATTTGTTCAGACACAGAACATAAACCACAGGATGTGCTTTTCCTCTTTTCAGAGTCTGTAGGCAACTGGTTAAAAAATTTTGCTACTTAATAAGTACAAAACAAACCACCTGTGCATGAGATATGCTGAAAACAAATGAATTAATTTTACTACAAGCAAATGAATAACTATGGTTCTGAGCAAAATCGGTTTTGGTCAGAATAATTCCACTGCTCTGTGCTTGCCAATGTCGCTGCCACACACTTGGGTTCCCTGGAATGAGGCCATCAATTTCAACAGTGTAGAATGAAAAGCTGAAGCAAGAAGTGTAAATAAGCATACTGTGCTTTTGAAGAGGTGATCCAAAAAGCCTGGGAAATGGAAAATAGTTGTTATTATGTACTCGTTGTAGATAAAGCAATATATGTTACAATGTCCTAGAGAGTTAACCCATGTGTGAAACCAGGAAGGGAAACTACTTTCAGATAAAGGGTCCCTTTCTAAGCTCTGTGAAATTCTACCCCTGCATTTTTATATGTTCCTGTGTTTATTCATACAAGTAACCAGCAGGAATGACTTTTGAGTGACATGGAACCGCCGTTGTGCCACTACAGAATCAGGTCCTCTGGCTTTGATCCTGGAAACGGACATAAAGTAATGGGGCTCTATACATTGGAAAAGCAGGTGGAACTAAGTTCTCCCACAACATAAGAATTCACTTGTGTTGACTAAATCTACTACTTTCAATTGAGAAAATCTATTGTGGAGGGTGATGGGATTCAAAAAAATAGACATTGGTAATGAAACTGTATATTAATTTGGATGACAGCATCATTCAGGGGAACTGAAAGAAAATAATGTGAAATAACAGGAAGTATTCTGTTTATGCACTTTAAGCCAGATATTTACACTGGCATATCCATCATCATATTCATTATTGTATTTATTTTGCATCGATTACTCATAATGATCAACTATGAATGTATTCCTGTTTATGAATGGTTAATCCCTTAAAATCCTCTCTCATCCATATTTTTTCTTTTTGAAGCATAATGAAAATACTCATTATAAAATAAGAAACAGGTATAGGACTTAATCTTTAGAATACATCAAGAAAATAAAATGTCTTTGAATGAAACTATGCAAATAAATGTATCTCATTTCAATTACTTTGGAAAATGGTCTTTGCACTTCTACCACAAGTAAATTTTTGGTATTTTAGACCAAAATAATAATCTCAACAGTCTTAGTGTGAGAGTGATTAAGTTCATTTTTATACTTGTGGTATTTTTATATCTAGAATTGAATCACAGAAATGATAACTAGAGAATAATATAATTAAAAGAAATCCTAATAAAGCTAAGATGGAAATGACAGGGCTCAGATATCAGGAAAGGCTCAGATATAAAAAGTAAACATTTATACATCTGTTTCCCACAGGCTGCCAAAAGTCCCTTTTTGATGTTGGATTGGTGCTCTACCTTTCAGACATCTATCAAATATATTAAACCAGAGTCACCAGTATACTAACCATCATTTTGGGGATGGAAGAAGTTATGCTATAAAAAAACAAACAAACAAAAAAAATCAAGGGGAAAGTGAGTCAGATAATAAACAAATTATTTCAGGTTGCTCACAAAACAGCCTTTCATAGCACCATTGGCAAGAAGCTATTTAACTTAGCTCATTAAACAACACATAACTTAGAACACTTGAAGAATCTTCAGTACTCAAGGATCTCATCTAAAATAATAGATTTACAATCAGTTTATGACCTTCCCATCTTTCACGTCCTCTGTTTGTCTTGCTTGTGTTCTGTTAAACAAGAAAAGTGTTGTGACCCATAATTGCAGGCAGATTCACAGCAGGTTTTGAGGAGCTTTTTTTTCCATGGTGTCCGAGCTGTCTCCATCTGCTGCTGTCTTGTGTGCTCCCCACAGGGAGACCTGGCTAATTTTTCAGTCAATTAGCAGAAGGGCTGCTTTTTGTTCTCCAAGTGCACCCCCCTGGGCTCCTCTTACACCCTGGACACACCATTCAGATGTTGAGAGTTTTCAAAAAGCATATCATATTATTTTTTTTCTACTGACCTTTGTGACATTGTTGAGCAAATGCTGTCTCTTGTAATCATAGACACTTACAATAAACTGTGTGGACTAACTTTGGAATGGTTTAAATATGAATATTAATATATATGTAGTAATGGCTTTTCTTAAATGATATCTGAAATCTTGTATCAAAGCCTAGTCATACCTTTTAATTCAGAAAGAACCAGTTGACATACTAATATCTCCATCATGATCATTATTTACTGTATAATTTACTCTTTTAATTGAAAAAAAGTTCCTTAGCAATTGCTTCTGCTACTTACCTTCTAGCAAGGAACATTTAAGTGTTGGACAGAAACTTCAGATTATGAAAACAACTGCAGTTTCAGTGAAAAATACTTACATATCACATGAAAAAAAAAAGAGCTTGAAAGAGTAGGTTTAATTTGGCACATGTATGTTTATATCTTTAAATAACTAGCAGAGGGTAATGCAAACATTTTATAGTGGTTGAATAATAACCTGATATTCAGGCTTCTTGTGTATTCTTTGTGTTGCTTTCTATGAATTTTAATCAGGATTTGGCTAATATACACTCCTTGCAAGACAGAAAATGTTGTTATTTCAGTATAACAAAATATTACTAGATTTCTGGAATAAACTCAGTGTTTTCTTCTGAAAGAGTACAGTTGAGCTAACAGAAAGCAATATGCTTTAAGCCCCCAATTTATGCACGTTCCATTTGGAATGCTATCTTGCTGAGGTGTCCCTGAGCCTAATCGGCTTCAAGAAATTTTGAACATCAGTGTATGGTTTACATATGATATTCTCCACGTGCTATAGCTACCATTGTATACTGTGGGAGGATATAGAATCCTTCTCTTTAATTTTACTGTCATATCTTTTACTTGTGATTTCTACCTTGGATGCAAATGCAGAACAGTGAGGGTATTTTTTCTTCTCCTCAGCTCCATGATCACGCTGCTACTTTTTACAGCAGGATATCAAGTGAGTTCGTTTTTCTGTAACCTTTCATCTGCCCAGGCTCTCGGCTATATCTTTCTATAGTTAATAAATATACTTTTTCTCAGTGTTAAGCAATAAAATATTCACTGGGTCTGAGCTGGGGTTAACAGATTTCTGAAAATTTTATTGCGTGACAGCCTGTCCTGAATAATCCCCTCAGCTGTCTCATGTTCTGGGGCAGAAATGATCTTATGTGTCACTCTAATAGTCTAGAATTACACTTGTATCACTGTCACCAGCATATGGGGCTGTGTATACCCCTAGGCCCAGCTCCCTCTCTTTCACGGCATTTAAAATGATAACATTTGGCAAAGCCAGTTTTGACAGAAAGTGAACTCTCCTTTCCGCGCTGGTGACAAAGCCAGCCACCGGAGGCCTGACACCGAGCAGCCAGTCATCATCCTCTTTGCTGGGTAATGATCGCGGGCTTCCCTCCTCTTAATAACCACCTCGCTGCAAGGGGAGGCTGCAGCGCAGCTCTTCACTTAATTATACAGTCTTCTCTTAAGTGCTTTATTCATGGGAGGCCTTCAGCTGCTCAGGCGTTATCGGGGCTTTTCTTTCATTTCCATGCTGCCAAAATGTGCTGATTGCTGGGCAGGCAACGGGAGAAGGAAGGACTTTGGGAAAATAACAGGCAGGAAAACAGAATGGCTTGGGCATGCTCACAAGCAAAAAAATTTTGGGAACTGCACTTTTTGTTGTCATGATAAGTCTATGAATGTATTGCGGTGCTAATGGTAGTACCTAAAGATGGTATACAGCCTGAGAGGAGAAAAAAAAAAAAAAAGAGAAAGATCCAGACTGAAAGAATGGAAAAGTAATTAAAAAAAACACCCTCTAAAAGTGAAGTTAGAGCCTTAAAGGTCATTTTAAAATACAAAAAAAATAAAATGTGGTAACTCAGGAACTTGATGCTGGCACAAACTTTTTATATAGGGTCGCTAAGCTAACCAGTAGAAATTTATGAAATGCAGAAGGTTCTGCCAGCAGCTGTTCCTGGGAGTCTAGGGACAACATAAGACATTATTTACTGTTGCCACTATATAAACTGTATTCATATTTTCCTCCCACACCCCCAATTTTAGTTTAGAATTTGAATTTGGAGAATATTCTCTTCTTACACTTTACTTTCACCATTCTAACTGTGTGCTTGTAAAGGAAATCCTGACTCATTTCCCCATTTCCCACTGCCTTCTTCATAATGCATCTTGTCTGAAGCTCTAATAAATCCCAGTAGATATCTTTACTTACATATGGTTTAGTCTGCTCTTAGGTGGTACACATTCCAGGATGACAATTAAAAAAAAGAGTAAATAAACATATTTTCTTCCCCCTCCCCTCACCCAGCTATATTAACACAATGTTATCTACAAATATTTTCAGTATTTTTATACATGGATGACTTTGTTCACACCAAGGAAATGCCCCCTGTTGTTGTGATGATATCCAGGTGTGGATTTTAGAAATACCTGGGGAGGCTCCTCAGTTTCCTTGAACTCCTTTTTCAGAAAAGAAGAGCTGTCTTGGACTGTCTCTCATTACCATTGCACAGTGAAATGTGCTCCATAAAATGGAGAAATGAGCAATAGTCTGGACCACAGCAGTTTCACAGAGATCTGGAGAATTGATTCATCTCAAAAAGGGAAGGATTAAAAAAAAATATTGTCCCAGAAAATTAACTTGTGAGAGTGTTTGGTAATAATGTGAACTATTTGGAATTTGATTTCAACCAAATTCCAGATCTTTTGTCTTTCAGCCAATTCTCTTTCTGCAATGGCAATCTCTTAGGGCTTACCACTGCACAACCTGAAACCCAGTGATATGGCTGCATGAAGCGTAATGCTCAGTGACCTCTTTTGTAGGACTATAGAGATCTCATTAACATTAATACCATTTGTGGAGAACCTTAGGACAATGGGAAGCGGAGCTTTAAAAAACATGCATTCACCCACAGATGTGCGTTGAAATTTTAAAGACGTGCTGGATTGTTAGGAATATGCACACTGACTGAATTTTAAGCAAATCCCTGAAGTTTCTAGTGCTACTGTTTAAGCACTTCATTCTCTGTTATGTGCAGTGACTTTCATGATCAGTTTAAAGCAGTGATATGAACTATTTGCCTGAAACAGCCCTGCACTCATACTATGGATCTCCTGACAGTTCTGTCATTGATTCCACCCACTGAGACACAAGCAATCCTTCTCCACACACACACACTAGTTCTCATTATTGTGATTAATAACCCTCAGGTAACTGGTAGGCACAGAGTTAGCATGTGCATGACATTGAGCTTGGATCTACACAGCTCTTTACAGGTGCTTGATCAAGCTCCTCAGTACAATGTCTACTACTAGAAGCCATATAATGACTGTAGATATGACCCTTTGTGATCAATGTAAACATTTCTTCTGTCCAGTAGAGGAAGTGTTAACTTCAGGTTAAAATTATATATCCCCGACTTCTCATTTCTGTTAACTTCTGGGTGTGTATGATTTATGTGTGTGTGCATTTAAACATAAATATGGGCTTATTTGTGTGAATGCTTATATGTAGAGGTGCCCACACTCACAAACACATGTGCAAATATATAAGTATTTGCAGAATTATATGCTGGGTTCACTAATTCAACACTCTTTACACGTGTCTTAATTTGGCTGTGCCTGGTAGCATTTTCAAATCATTTGGTAGTTGATTTGTCAACTACTACAATGTCAAGTCAGAAATTTGTTGGCAATGCTGATGTTCAGTGGTGGGCAGAGAGGAAAACAGCAGTGAGGAAGAGAAACTTGGTCAGTTTACAAGTTACTGATAATGACTTTAAAGAAAATGAGCCCCATCTGACAAGTATATAACACATGTGCCCAGATAAATGGGGCTTTATACTACTGTATGGAGACAGTGACTGTAGCAGGTTCACTGTAAGTGGCTAGTTGGGATCATTTTTCTTCATGAAGAAGATCTCATGTCTAAGGCAAGATGGTATCATTTCACGATGGATGCCTATAGACACAGAGAAGTTCATTACTCACCCTGTTACGTGATGATGAAAGAGCAACGAAAAGTTAAAAAGATGTAGTGGCTTGGTTCTGCCTATATGGCTGGCCCAAGGAGAGTTAACAGTCCTTTGCTGTGAGTTTTGGTCTCGGTGTTGTTAGCTTTTCTGTGAAAACAGAAACTCTTGGGTTTTGTCTTCAGGGTTCAAACCATGGCATTTTCAGCTGGATTACTTAAGGCAGCAAAAAAAGTTCTATTAATTGTGTACAAAGTTCAAGAAGATAGCAGGGGAAAAGCCAGAACTGTGAACCATGTAACAAGCTGCATCTTCACAGTTCTGATGAAAAAGGCACATTTCTGTCACATTTTGCACATTATGCTCATCTGTTAAAATCTGTTCAGTATTTCAGAATTCAGTTACATGAAAAAAACGATGCTTGTAAATTATTTCTAAGCTTTATGGAAATTTTATCTTCTTATCAACTGTTGCATCACCCAAAACTCTTAGAAAGCAATCAAACCAGGCTCCTAAATGCCAAACTTACCTGCTACTCATGATTCCCTCCAAGCAAACATCCTATTGGAGAATGTCTTACCACATCAGGTAGGAATGGCCATATACATGTAATTATGACAATCTAGCTATCATGAAATTAGTTGCCAGGTTGCTTTTTAAGGATTTCAGCATCCAGTTCAGGGTATAAGCACAGCTGAACATATGGACCACACCATGTGCCACTCTCTGTCTCACATTCATATGCTCAGTGGCCAAGATGCTTTTCCTTGCAAAATGTACAAAATCCACCACTTCACCAAAGACTTTTATTTATATTTGTTCTGATAAAACATTTTTATAATGAGATGACCTAGTAATCTCAAATTTTATGGGAGAAAATGTGACTAGTCACATGGATGAGTTCAATAGGATTTCTCAGAAGGTTTTGTCAATATAGATGTATGTCAGATTGTTTTACTCAGAAAATTTCATTAAGACTGGGACATGCCAAAAGAGTTATTTTACCTGGCAGAGTAAAAAAGTTGTAATAATAAAATATGAAAATATACCCCTTTCTCCTCTCTTCCCACAGATAATTTTCTGTTTAACGTACAAAACAGGTACTTTAGAAAATTTGAGTTCTATACTTGGCACAATAATTAGCATTCTGACGAACCTCACCTACATGGTTTCGCTGCTGTACCTTTCTCAGGAGCAAACTGAAGCATGTTTTCTCATTTTCTTCATTTGTTTAGACTGTGTTTATTTGGATATTGTTGCTCACTATGTGAATGCATAGTATCTGGCAATATTTTAGGGCAGTAAAAAGTGGGAGAAGAGTGCGTGGCAATTACAATGAATCTTAATTTTGTCTTCTATTTTGTCTTGTTATTTAACATGGGAGAAAAAAAATTGTCTGGGGGGAAGCTGGCTGGTTTGGCTGGCCATGTATTCAGAAGTCATATTCTTCAATGCATAGTGAGGATGATAGACTTGGATCAGAATAAATTACTGTATCAGAAAAACAGGGTTTTTTTTTTTTAATTAATGAGTTATCAAAAAAAGGCAAGGAAGTAATCTGTAGAGACAAGAAATGAGATTGTACACTCTCTACATGCTAATTTTTGACTGGAATGCAGATAGCAAGTTGTCATAAGGTGAATATTGAATTCTGTGATAGTATCACATATGAAGAATTTGCTTTGGCCATGTGCACATTGAGTTTAACTGTATAAAATGCAAGCTTGTTGTAAATTCTTGTAAATATCATTATGGCAGCCTCATCTGTGCCAGATCCTCTATATGCTGGAATTACTTAAGAAAACGTAACAGTTAACTAGTATAATGTAATTTGTATTCAGATTTGTGTATGAGTTAAATCCTTGTCCTTTCATGGATGAATCTCAGAAGCTTTTTTCCAGCTATCTAATATACTCAAATATCCATTAACTTGTAACGTGGAATTATGGTAAGAGAAGTTAGGCAGACAAAATGCAAATGGTTACACAACAGTAGGGGGAAATTGAGTTTTGATTTTCAAGGTTCATTGTATCTGACTGGTTCAGAATATGTCACAGTTTCTCTACACCTGATGAGAATTCCTTATGCTGGTATGTCATATCTCTACTTGAACCAAAGCAATTATCCAAGCCATAATAGGAATGGTACTGGAGGAGAACTACTGTGTTAGGACCACTTCAGATTGGATGAAGTCATAGTCACTTAGTCAGAATCAAGTGTGTGAGGTGTAATAGTGACTATGAAGATGATGAATGAGTGGCCATTTAAAAGTGTTCTATTTAAAAGAAAGAGAAAGGTATGTGTAGAACACAAAAATAGAAATGCTTTCTGTGGCAGGAGATTGAACCAACAACTATGAGAAACAACTGTTAATATGATTGGAAATAGTTGTTTGGTTTTGTTCACCATCATATGAAGTTTTACCGCTACTGTGAGAATGATGAGAGCAGTGTTTCATTACACCACGGATACTAAGGAAGGAGAAAGAACAATAAGCCTGTTTCTGTATCAGGAAAAAGAAGTGCTACAAAATATGATATCAGACAGAGCATTGAAAAGAAAGAGTTCTAGCTTATAAGTACCAATATTTGTCTATAGAAAGCAAAAAGAAAACCACATAAGCATTTTAGGAAATAGTAGATGCAAAAGTAATTTTGTATTTAAGTTATACTGGGCAGACTAAGGTTACAATTTATTTGTGTGTTATCATGAAAGCTAAACAGCTTTAAACATCAGGTGTAGAGTAAGCTGGCAAAGACTGAATGAGTTAAGAAAGATGACCGTAATATACATACTAATGTTGTCTTTTAATTATGTTCAATTTATTGTAACCTGGAAAAACTTTCAGAAAAGATCAAAAAAGCATCTGGAGATCAATATTATAAAGATTGCCACTGAGGCTTGACTCATATTATGGTGTTCCCATAAAACTAGTCTTCGACATCATTTTTACTGCTTTTTAAAAAAAAAAGTAGATAAATAAAAATATGACTCATTATGAAATTTAGTGTTAATCTCAGTAACTGTTTGTGTGAGCATTTGACCCCATTTTCTACTTGGTAAAGATGCTTACCAATGTAATTCAATACTTGCTCTTACTATTCTGTTGTCTCTTGCCAGATCATGTCAATGGCAAATTTAACCTCAATAAGGGAAAAAAAAAAACAACAAAACCTTGAAGAAAAGAGAGAAGTCATAAAAAATTATAGACAACAGTAGAGTTAAATAAGGCCCAAACACTTTAATGCCTTAATGAAAGAAAATAATCTGAATCTATCAGAGCATGACTTGCAGTTGCTTTCATGAGTCACTGTATCTGAGCTAATATACTCTGGTGAAAGATGTGGCATATGGCTCAGACTGCTCTGTGCTAATGCCTCTGTTCTGGATCAGAGTGAACTTTAGCCTGGCCAGGCTGGCAACGGGCAGATTGAGGCTGGTTCTGTTTTTATCCACCCATGCCAACATGCCTGCTGACACCTTTCAAGAACTGTACTTCATGTCTGGCATATGATGAGAAAAAGTGTCACAGTCCAAGGCAATCTTTATCTGGTAGTGTATTTGATGTAGTAGTACCATTGTATTTTAAATGGTCCATGAATGTGACAAAAATGTTTTCTTTTCTTCAAAGTAAAATAAAATTAGCAAGGTAGTAAGGTTCGGGCTATACCAGAAAAGAAACCAAACCAAAACCAAAGCACTGTAAAACAACTGAAAAATGTTTGCTAAGTTGGCATTACTCCACACATCTGGGAGATGCTTGATGAAGCCAACTGTCTTTGACTTTCTGCTGTCACAGGCACTTTTAGCAAGTAGGATAAGCAAAGGCTCAGCATCAGGATGAGAGATAGGACAGGTTTCTATTACATTCTATTCTTCAGACATTCAAATCTGTATTAGATTTGCTCTTTAACCTGTGTTCTTTATGATCAAAAAACTGTCTTTCACTTCCTGGCAAAAAGCACCACAGTAAGTCTCTTAGTGGGTGTTTGCAAGTTTGCCCAAGGAGACTTCTTCAGGAGAACTGGAGAGAGATTTACAATATTCTTTGCTAAAGTCTTCAGGACACTACTGCTGCTGTGGCTGAACCTCCACTACTATGTGGATACAATCTTTCCTGTGATCTTGTTTAGGTAAGATAGCTCTTCATGACCAGGTGGCTTCCTTTCCTGTTCCTGACATTTGAGGTTTTGAGAATCATAGCAATTTCTTAATTTCCTCTGCTGCTTCTGTCAATGGTTTTTATCTATTTTGTGGCTGAGAGAGACATGGGAGTGCTGTGCAACAGTATTAAACTATTTCAGGCATTCAAAGCACCTCAACTGATTTTTTTGGTTTCCCATTTATTCAGAATGCAATGTGAAAGCTAGAGGTCTTGAAAAGTACAAACCAAGCTCCAGTAATTTTCACCCGAACTCATTCCAAGTGAAGCCAGCAGGTTTCAAAGAGCTCTAATAATTACTGAGAGACTTAGCAAAGGCTTGTCTGATCCTATATTTGTGACTTAGTACAGCATTCTAACCTGCTTTCACACTCTCTGTAGCTAAATTAAGAGCTCTTAGACAATGATGGATGGCAAGTCTGCCACACTCTGACTTTAAAGAAGTTGAAATAAAGTACCAGCTGGAAAGAAATAATGGAAATGTGGATGGGCTGTTCGGTACACATGTAAATGTAAATAACACATATGAGGGACAGTGGAACTGAAAAGAAAGGCTTTAAGGTATGTTTCCACATCTTCCAAATAAGGTCTTGAAATTCCAGGTTATAGAGCAATAAATATTAAAAGAAAAATGTATTTCTAACATGTAAAGGGACTTAGTATATATCCATAACAGAAACCACAAAAGGTATAATAGATATGCTCTCTGATACAGATATTTAAAGGCTAGTGTGGCAAAAATGTGAAGTGACTGCTTTGAAGACAATATCTTTTGTTTTCATACACAATGGGACAATCTGGTAAGAGCAAGAAAATTAGAACTTCTGGAAGCACTTGTGCCTTTCCCCTTTTCTGTCCTCTGTAAAGTGATTGTACTTCATAGAATCCTACAGAAAACAGCTGAGTTACGTGTTAGATTTTAGCCAAGTGTTAGTATACATTTGCCCAGAAAGACTGACTAGCAGGTGATATGTTGGACTCCTGTGTCTGCTATCTAGCCTGAATACGTCTTGTAATCATCATCTTTCATTTTTGGCTGCATTTTTGTCATGAGTTCTTGTGGCATTATAGGTACTGCACTCCTGTTCCATGGTTGTCCTGTTGCAGAAACCTTCACTCTGGGACTTGCAAATTGCAAAATCAGTATTTGTTCTGGATTAGTATCATTGAAGTTACTTCAAATTTTCAGTATATGAAAAATATGCTGAAAATTTATTTGTGAGTATGAAAATGTTGCTACTAATTGTAATAACTGGTGTGTTATAAAACCAAAGATCCTACCCTGCCCTCAGAATTTTGGAGGAGTGTGACTTGAAATGCCATAACTAAGCCTCAACTGCTCTGCAAGACTGTATACATCTTCCCAAAAATAGTCTTGGACATAATATTTGGTCACAGCTAGAAAAGAAGTAAAGAAAAGAGTTAGGAAAATGTGACAACTTTCTGTGTTAAGTTCTCTATAACTAAGATACTGAAAGAAAAATTCGCTCTTTAATTAATTTTACTGGATCCAGACATGTACCATATGGACTGAATTTATAGAGAAAGTGACAGACAAACTGAAAGACAGAGGTAGATAACAGAAAAGACTCATAATAGGGTAGATGGTGTGTTTAAAACTAGAAAGCCTTTCAGTTATGGAAAATATATAAACGGTTCTACAATGTCTTTAAAATTAAATCTCTGCAACACAAACCATTTGGAGTACCGTTTTTATTTTTTTTTACAGCAGCAAACAAACAAATGTTCAAGTTGCTTTAAAAAATGAATCGTCACAGACATCTAACCTTGAACAAGAGCTGATTGATTAGATCTGAATCCAGTGGATAACACCACCTTGCTCATACAAACCCAATTATTTTTTTTTTTTATTCATAGGCTACATCAGTTTTTAAAATATTACTTTTAAGGACACATCACCATTGGAAAAAAAAATCTGGCATGTTTCAGAGTTCAGGGAGCATTACTGGAGAATTATTTTGTATGTCTTTGTTGAACTAAAACATTATGTTTTCAAAAAAAGTCATAATAGAAACTGAATTCCTTTAAGAAATACAGTGATCTGTCATAGAGACTCAGTAAAATGTGATAAGGGAAGATTTATTTTGCATTCTGTATTTAAATAATGTACTTTTTTGAACATATAAATCTAATGCCAGTTTTCTGCCTTCTGTGCAAGAGACTGTGATCAATTTCTCTCTGCTTGGGTTCTGGACAGACAGTATGCATCTGTTGCAAATTTATTTGAATACCTGGATGCATGTATATCCTGATTAAATACCAACAGACACAGTGTAGCCATACTACACAGGCACACTAATATGTTTGCTAAGCTGATCAATAGTAAGATTGATCAGTCTTTCGCTCGGCCAAGTTAATCACGGTATTGATCAGCTTAGCGAACACATTGCTTTCCTTGTGCAGTGCTACTGTACGAGGTCTCCTCTCCACCCCCATCAACTGGACATCAGGAGATTTCAGAAAATGAAATATAACCACATTTTCTACGGTAAGTGCTCCTATTCCTTCAAGCTCATCTTCTACAGATAACTATAGCATTTCATGATTAAGGTGTTTAGATTCCTTAGCCCATCTTGCAAATGTGTGCACTGTTGTTAAAAACCTGGGAAATTTCAGAATCTTTTTTTTTTCTAAGACATAAGACACTCAGCCCCAGATGCTGGCTATAATAAGGCCCTCTTTCTGGCATTAAATATTTGAGATTCCCTCATTCTATATGAATCCTCTAAAAGCATCTCTCGTATTAGAGGCTCCAGGCATTCTTAAAGGAAATTATTGCAGAGAAAATATCAATACAATCAGAAGGTATGGGTTTTGGGGTATATATTAGCACAATATTTGAATTTTTAACTCTGGAACAATATAACAAGACATTCAATAGTTTCAAATTAACATCAAAGGAAATGTCAGTTATTTTCCTATATGTAGTGGCAAAAAAGGCACTCAACTATGAAACACAGGCCTATTTTATTTAAACTATACCTCTCACCCTTATTTTATAAAATAAATTCCCTGCTGCAACTACAAAACAGTGTTGATGGTTGCTGTTTTCTGGTATCATATATACATATATACAAATGGCTACAAGTACTCATGAGTACCACTTGTTTAGGATGTGCTATCAGGGGCAGATGTAATTGGATTCAAGAGCATCTCAGAGCAGATATTCCGCAAATGGAAACTGGATTTACTGAACTGAAATTTTTCTTGTAAATTTCTTCTTAGCTAATACCAAAACACCATTCTTTGGGACATAAGAAATCGTAATGGGAAATTGCTGTTCTAAGTATACTGGTGAGAAGTTAGCATTACTGGGGAAAGATGTTATGGTATAGACTATATTGCTAGTTTGAGTGTAGCTAGAATTTAAACCTTATAAACAGTGCATTGCATGAAATTAGGTGATAGGCATCTCATGCCAAAGTTTTCAAACCCTAAGGAGGCTTAATATGAGTTGAGAATGTTTGAAAGCACCCAAGAAATGCGATCGCCCCATAATTCATATTGGATATATTGTACTTGCTTCAGTCTCTGTTGTGTGGTCTCTGCACAGGCCCTGAAGACCTATAAAGTCTTGTTAGCTGCTTGATTTCCTGTTAGTCTAACAGTAATTTTTGCAAGAGTCCATAGTTAGACATTTCAACCTAAGAGCGGTAATTTCTTAAAGAGCTGGTGGACCTATCTGCCTGTAAAATCTTCAGTATCATGTAAATTTACATTTTGCAGAGCTCACTTTCATAACCATATAATTAGAAATAGAAGCAAAATTTTTCAAAAGTCACATTTTTAAAATTTGAAAACATTAGTGTAAGACTGAATTTGAAAGTCTGAAAGATCTACATCTCCCATTAATGCCAGCTCAAATCCTACCTGCTTGACACTAGGCAATTTGGTTTCCTTGCCTTTGGTTGGCAAACAGAAAGAGGGACCCCAAAGTCACTAGGAATTATAAAATGCCAGCCAAATTAAAAAAAATGTCAGAGCCTGACTTCTAATTTAGTAAATTCCACTAGGCTATTATAAGTAAATTTTGCCTATATGAGGGTAATCACTAAATCTTTATGATTAGGGAATTTTTTTAGGGGCAGGTCTGATTTTTTCATCAGATAGAGAAAGGTGCAAGACTAAAACCCCTAGAAACTCAACCTTGTATCCAGTCTTTGGAAAACACAGAATTCTCTCACTGTCCTGTTTATGCATGTAAAATTTACCTCACAAGATGAAAGAGGAGCTTCATCCATATTTAAAAAAGAAAGACGGTAATGAATGAACAGCAGGTAAAATGAGTATTTGCACAGAAAAAAAAAGGAGTTTTTAAAATAACATTTAAGAAAATAAATTGCTAGTCTCAAGTCTTTCTTTTAAATATTTTCCCAATATTTTAAACTGGAAGCTTTTTGTGGTAAGCTGCTGAGGTTGTTGTATAAGCGTTGGGCACAGAACAAGAAATGTCTGCTTTACTCTGACTGACATGTAGGGGTGACTTTTAAATACACCTTCTGCAAATGTGGTGTATTCTTCTTTCTTCCTTTCACTGTGCAGCTGGCTGTGTGGCACCTCTATCAAAAACATGGAGGGCCCAGGACTACAAAGAAGGTCATTTGTAATGAGGAGAGAAGGTGGAGTCTAAGCTGTGGGTCTCATACTGGCACTGCCAATAACTACAGCCTAGAGAAAGAAGGTCACAGTGCTGCAGGGCCCTGACTGTAAATGGTGCTTCTATCGCTTTAAAGACTACATAATTTCATTCCATTTAAGTCAGCAGACTGGGAATATGTGTAATGATCTTCTCTTCACCCTCCAGGGTCTGAGCAAGAATGGTTCCAAGACCAAGTCTTCTGGCTTCCATAAAGATTTCAAACGAAGAGTTTAAATCTGTGTGCAAGAATATTGAAGGTGTTATTAACGCTTGTTTGAGCTTTAGGAATGCCCTTTGACATCCTCCATTACTATTCCAAGCAAGTGATATAGGTATTTCAACTTAAATAACTGAAACCAATTCTTGCTTTTACAGGAAGTCTGAAGAGATAATTTTAACACTTCCTTGACCAAATTAAGGAAAGTTATATGGTTGCTTTAAAGAATACCTCACCATGATATAACTGCCTTTTTTTTTGGAGTGACAGAAATGTCTTTTCCCTTTTTTTTTATTTTTGCAAACCTGATGATTTTTCTTTTTCCATTTCTATTTAAGAAAAAAAATCCTTACCTTACATTTTAGCATTCTGAGACTTATTCTCCACAACATCTTTGATAGAAAATATAAGGATTATGAGTTTTTACTTCTCTTTTGTAAAATATCAATACTTTATGCTGAATCTAAGATATCCCTGGAGGACAAGGGAAAGGTTACTGAGAGAAAGAGAACTCGGAACATTTCCTGGGAAGAGGCTGAATTTTGATCTACCTTATTCTACCTTTGGAAACATGTTCATTTAAAAGAACTGTATTCCATCTTTGAAATTTGACAATGAATAGGAATCTGTTTTTTTAAAAATATGTTTTACTTTCTGGATAAACCCAGCAGAAACAGTGTTCCACTATGGATTCTGAAAGCCTTCTGGATCATTTAACAATGCACAACTTATTTTGTGCAGCTTGCAGGTCTTTATTGTCCACAAAAAGACAAGGTTCACCTCCAGGACCAAAAACCAGGAGTACCTCTGTGCAGTGGCAAGTGACAGGTACATAAACTTAAGCAATTAAACCGAGAATAAAGTCTGAAGCATTATAATGATGCTTATCCACTGTATATCATGTACCAATAACTCCCATATCGAGGTACACAAACAGTAGAATGCAGTAACTAAACAGGGCTGGATTAGAAAGGCCATTGCCCAGTGCTGTACCCCTGGATTTATGCTACTTTCTGATTTGAAAAAAAAAAGAAATATAGAGGCAACCAAACCTTTCTACTTATATATATGTTATATATTTAAATATTTTAGCAGAATTAAAAAAAATGCTCAAAACAACAACTTTCTAAGTCAGACAATTTAGTTACAAGCCATGCATTTCTTCCCCTACAAAAAGTCTGGAGAAGTTCGTTATGCTTGATGTAAGCTTCAGCTTCTGAAACACAATAGGATGAGGTGTACAAGATGACTGTCCACTTTCTGAGTTAAGCTGTAATGTAAGTATGCACCAGAAGGCCCTGGTTGAGGGAAAGCTGAGCATGAGTCAGCAGTGCCCTGGCAGCCAGGAGGGCCAAGCGTGTCCTGGGGGGCATCAGGCACAGCATCACCAGCCAGGCAAGGGAGGGGATTGTCCTGCTCTGCTCTGCTCTACTCTGCTCTGCTCTGCTGTGCACTGGAGCGGCCTCACCTTGAACACTGTGTGCAGTTTTGAATACCAAAATATAGGTACATAAAACTGTTGGAGAGTATCCAAAGGAGAGCAATGAAGATTGTGAAGGGCTTTGAGGGGAAGCTGAATAAGGGCCTGAGATTCCTTAGTCTGTTCAGCCTGGAGAAGGGCAGATTGAGGAGAGAGCTCACTGTGGTCTTCAACATCCTCATGAGGGGAAGTGGAGGGGCAGGTACTAATCTTCACTCTCCTGGCTGGTGACAGGACCCAAGGGAATGGCATGAAGCTGTGTCAGAGGAGGTTTAGGTTGGATATCAGAAAAAGGATCTTTGCCCAGAGGATGGCTGGACACTGGAACAGGCTCCCCAGAGGAGGAGCACCAACCAGACAGAATTCAAGAGGTGTTTGGAGAATATTCTCAGGCACATGGTGTGACCCTTGGGGTGTCCTGTGCGGGGCCAGGACTTGGACATGGTGATCCTGATGGGTCCCTTCCAACTCAGCATATTCTATAATTCTCAAAAAAATTGTCTCTGATCTCAGTGGCTCTTAATTGCTCCTGAAACATAAAGATGACAATTAAAATCTGTGTCTCAACTAATGAAACAGAAGAACATTCCAGCAAACAGCATGCCTATGTAATGAGTTTATATATAATTTCTGGATTCTGTGCGGCATGCAGCAGGGCAGTTAATAGCATAGACTGATTAAAAAAGTTACACCTTGCTTAAATTCCATGGTCCTCCCTTCAGAATGGGGAAGCAGTGTGGAAGAAGTGGGAAGAAAAAAATTACCCCCTTTAAAAAATTATATCTCCCTGAACTAAAGAGTGCTTTGGGTTTTAATTTAAGGCTTCTGGTAGAATGAAGTACAGAATTGTCAAATGCCTCTACTAGTTTCAGGGAATTCAAGTTACCTAAAATAAGTAACTGTACTTGCTAGTAATTGCTATCTTTTGTTCCTGTTCAGTTAGATATTGCCCCATCTATTTTCCTTGCACACCAGCCAATGACACCTTCAACTCCTGAAAAAAGCAGCAGCATAATAAAGAATATTTCTTTAATTCAGTTTGGTTTTCTTATATAGTTAATTCATGGCTCTCCTTTAATAGGATAATTATCTCAATTGCATATTAATAACTTAATATCAAAAACTGTCATATTTTATCTATTTGTGAATATAAGCTTCAAATAATTTAGTTTAAATAGAAATAAGGTAACAGGAAGAACAAAATCCATTGCATAGTGGATTTTTTTGAAAAGAGAAAGTGAATAGAAAGCAGTTTAATCAATGAACAAATAAGTTTGAATTTAACTCAAAATATAAAAAAAAAAACCCAATGTGTGGTTAGTTGTCACAGTCCTCAGAAATATTCCAGACAATATGAGGAAGTAATTTAGGGAATGATTGCTAAGAGTTGTTCAAATACCAGTAAGCAATAAATTTAAGAAAATTACATGGTTATGGAGTTCCTGGATTTGTATATTATGCCAAATAGTCAACCATTTTTCATAAATATGACTGAGAAAAATTGTGACAAAAATCTAAGCATCACTTCTATAATAGTAATGAAAGTTCAAGTATCTTGCTAAAACATGGAAAAATTATTTAATGAAAACAATGTTATTCTACTTCGATGTACAAAAAATAATTAATTGAACAAAATATATTAATAAGTTTTCTTAAATTAACATGTAAAAATAATTGTAGTTCATAAAAATTTTAAATGTGCAAAGCCGATGAGTTCAGGAAATAATTATGGACACTTAGTGAAAGATGAACAGAGTTTGTAACCTTTGTGTTTCTTCAAAAGAGAAAAATATCATGCATTTTTCACAAATCTTTTCTATATGTTTACAAACATATTTGTAATGTTTAGTATTTGATTTATTACTACATTGAGGAAATCCATTAAAACCTTTAAATATCTTTATGCTTTCTTTTGCTTGACATGAGCAATAGTCTTTATTAAACCAAGTATTTCAGCTCCATATAAGTAAGGGTCCACAGACAGGAGTAACTGTAAATCACACTCAATAAACTCAGAATACTTAAAAAGGTTTTTAAAATTGATTCTAATCAATTATACTTCCAGAAAATTAGAGAAATATTTTGTGGGAATAGTACAAACTAATTTATGATTTTTCATTTCTTCTAACTTATGTAGGTATTTATGGTGATGAAAGAGGCATTATTCACTTTATATCATGAGACTTCATTGCTTTGCTTCATAGGTTGTCTTCTGGGCAGCTGCAGAAGTGAATCCAGAGCATTACATTTTCAGAAGCTTTGGGAGAACTATTGAAAACTATGCCATGAATTGTTTTTGTCACATGTAATACATTATGCTCTAAATGACCAGAAACAAACTTTTCAAGAAGTTATCATATAGAGGATACACTGTAATGACAAATTGGTGTGGCTTGAAACTGAGTTTGATAAGGAACTATGGACAACACATTGTAAATACATTTATCACAAACTGCCACAAATGATAACTTAAATAATTTAGTGCTACCTTGCTGATTGGTAACAATGCTAAGCTGTGTTTTTACATAGATAAGAAAGATACTCTCACAGTTATTTTTTTTTTTTTTTACTTTCAGATGGAAGTATAATATTTCCATGCTTCCCAGGTTATTCACATTGCATAAATTAGTCTAATATATTGTCTAATTCAAGGAGTATCCAGAAAACATTTTCAAACCTGTTAAAAGAGGGCAGTCAGTATGTAGCTTACACTCTATTAGTTTACTCTGCTCTTCTGGTGTTCATACACCACTTACAGCAAATTTCTTCTTGGACATTCAGACATTCATTAATATGATTTATATGCAGTCTTTTTTTTTTTTTTTTTTTTAGTTGCTTTCCTTCTTAGAAAAAGCTGGATCTTGAAGTACTCCAGGTTCATCCCCAGCCTTTCCCTCCAGTCTCTCTCAGTCTAGGCAATTTGTGGAAGTATTAGTGGCTAACTGGAGTAATCTGTAGAGAGTTCTTCCCAGTTTATTCTGTCACAATTCACTATGCAAAAATTCACAGGAACAGTCATGTGTGATGTATGAGTAGCCCTTGTTGTCCTCTGCAAAATTTTCCATAGATTATCCTCTTCACTTATTCTGTTTTTCAATAAAGCAACAACTAAAGGGACACTTGAGAGATTCAGGAGGTTCTGCCTCCTCTCAGAGTCACACATGTAGCTCCCAGTCAGCCAGTCATCTTCACCTTCCCCTTGCTTCTTCCATGAAAAGCATTTCCACATTCCTGAGGGATTTTTTCTCAGAGTATGATGTAGTCTGAGCCCTACAGTGGGAAGAAAGTTACATCTGGCTGAAGAACATTTGACCTTCTCCATGTTAAAGCCCTGGTAAGGTAAGGGTAAAGGCCATATGAATATCTGACTTCTCTTGTTCTTGTCTGTGAGGAAGACCTCTTTGTTCACCTTCTTATCTCCTGTTAGATGAATACAGCTGTAAATAAGAATTCAAAAATCTAAAATTAGTGTATTTACACTGACATATGGGTACTGCTGTTCTAAAGGGACTTCGCTCAAGTTTCACAGAGACATATTAAAAACTGTTATGCTTAATTTATTTCTATCAAGTTCTTCTTCTGCAGGTGCACTTATTAGTCTATAATAACCTTCAAGCAAAAAAATACAAGACTTCAGTGGCCTTGCATGTTCCAGTAGAAAGTGGTGAATATGACTAGGAGGATCCACAGGAGATACTTTCAGTTTATAGAACTGGGCTAAATTCCTTCCACATGGGTCATAAGAAAACAATCACAGTCTCATAACATCAAGCTTAAAGCCCAATAGAGACCACTAAATCATCTAATATGACTTCTCATATATCACATCCCTTTAAACCTTTTTCAGTTACACCTACAATGAATCCAAACAATCATGCTTAACAAAAGCATCTACAAGAAAGACCTGAAGATATATGTTGGGTGGATCATTCCCTACTTGTGTTAGCCAGGAGGACCGCTGGACTTTGAAGTGCAGGCAGCCAGCTGATGAAGAGGGAAACCAGGAACACCACCAATGGCTGCCTCTGATTGGGATTTTGTTTCATTGCTCTCACCAAAGCCATTCCAGTTCTACCACATAACTTCAGAGTTAGTTAACCTCAATGTTAAACCTTTCTGCCAAAGCTCTCATTTAAATTATTTCTGAATTCAACTCATGTCCGGTCATTTTTTTTTTTTTCTTCAGTGTAAGGGTCTCCCAGACCTGTGAAGTTTACTATGAGTGCAATAAGATAGTTTTTAAAAATACCCAAAGATCTGCCTCTGTGCTCATGTCATTTAGGTTGGATTATTTAAAATGTTTATTCCTGCTAGAATATTTCTTCATTTGCTAATGGATTAGGAAGTACAGAATAAAAGAATATTTATGGGACATTGTTTGTTTCTTTTCTGCATCACTACTGACTCCACTTCAAGGAAATGCTGACAATTCACAAGCTAGGGCTCCTGCTAGGAGTAGTGTAGTTATTGTACCATATTTACTCAGTCATGGCAGCTAGGTACAAACTACAAATTCCAGGTAGCCCTGCAAAGAGGTTATCTAAAAGCACAGATGGATAACTTGAATCAATAGTCAGAAGTATTCTGCCATTCAAATGTCACATGCAAAAGGGAGATTTCCTTGACCTTTGGTATTTGATTTGTCTGTCAGTGCTCCAGGAAAGCTGAGACCCTTGTGACTGATCATTTATCAGTGTCCCGTTATGGGGATCCTTCACTGAGCAGTCGCCTGGATCCAAGGGTGGTTTGACTGGCTTGTTTGGGGACACACACCGCAGCATAATGGAGACTCTTCAGTGGGTCTTCCCACTTCATTTGGATATGTTGCCCACTGCTGGCAACTGATAATGCCCATGAAGAACTTGCACTAACAGTTTACGAAGTAACATTCTTCGTTAATATAAAAATGGGACAGGTTAAGGTTTGAGGATTCCTGATGATAGTATCTGACTGCAAAAATGTATTCAAAGCAATGCACAGACAAGCCCCTACACCCAATAAAAGTATTCAGTGTGTATAGAGTGGTTCTTACTGAATAGGCAAGAACATATTTTTCTAATATGTTCTATTTTTTTTCTAAGAATAGAAAAATTAGTATTTTCTATGGAGGAGGAAAGAGGTTCAGCCTGTTGAGTGATCTTAGTAGTTACAATGTAGTCTTCCCTAACTTTTCCCCATTATCAACTTCCTTTTATACTATTTCTTTATGGTTATGTGGAGCTTGTGGGACTTTAGTCATATCTGCCTTTACTGATTGGTGTAAAATCCTCATGTTTCACTCTTAAAAACACAGTCAATAAAATATAGAGCACATGCTCTGTGAAGGATGGTTGTACCTTGGAGGTGGGTAACTTTGGGATGGAAGTTCATTAATATCACAATCAGGTTTGTAATTCCATCCAGGGAGTAGTACCAGAATTTTACCCTATAATTCCTGTACCACTATAACTTCTACTGGGATATGAATACAACGTCTCAGTTTCCTCTAATTTTACTCCTAGCCATCTCTCCACATAAATTTTAGAATAATACAAGATATGACAGTTCAGCTCCTTGGAAAAATAATACCTACATGCAGCTTTGTCTCATCTCACCACTATGAACAGTCATTTTTCCTACTTACTGGAGTGGCAAGGTCACAACCAAACAATAAATAGGATTGGTTCAAAATCCAGAACATAATTTAATAATGGAAATAATGCACTTTTTTATAATTATATTTACCAATCAATACTCATACAACTTTGTTTTCCTTTTTGCTATCAAAAATAAGGTGTTAAGACAATTTTGTGTAGTAGTTTCACATTGTGTGAACCAGGTGATTCACAAATCTGTGGCAGGTTTTAGGCCTTAGAACCATTTCAGTGTTTAAAGTTACTAATATTAAACATCTTGCTGAATGCATCAGTTCACATCCTTCATCAGAGCTATTCACCACATAGGATGATGACAAAAAGACACCAGAGTGAAAGCTATTAGCTCAGTAAGAGAAACCAAGTATGTGCTTATCCTTAGAAAGAGGAATAGCAGTAGCTAATGTGTTATGAGAACCGATAAAAGCAATTGGTGATCAGAGCTGATCCCATGAGAAAAATTTGCACTGATGTCAGGATAGTCAGAGAAATAAGGGGACAAAGGTAATCTTTTTGCCCTCAACAAAGAAAAGACAGCATAACAAAGTGTTATTACAGTCATAACATCTTCCAGATTCTGCCTGAGAACAAAGTCCTTGTCCAGATGATGAAGGATCACATGAAGTTAAAGGGCGGATTCAGAGAGAAGAAAGGCGCGTATGACCTAATCACAACCATGTGTAACATCACTGATAAAAGGAGGATAGTGCAATCCTACATTGATCATGTGTTCAGCTTCTCAATAATTTTGACACCATCTGATGTGACCTGCTCTAGATTTCCAGATGTAGGAACTCTAACCCATCTCATTGAACTCTTCACAAGTTTCTGTCAGCAGCCAGAGAGAAGAGTGTGAGTAGCCACACGCTGCAGGAACTGGTTTTCTCTTAGCCAGAGGGTGAGACAAGGATTCAGCATGTAGGCAATAGTTGCAGGAAAAGGGTGGGAAATACTTGGAAGAATTGAAATGCCTGAGGCTGGTATTGTTTGACACATCTAAAACAACTTCAGATGCACCAGTGAAATGACAGTCTTTGCTTCTACTACTTCTTCAATATAATGAACTTGAAGGAAGTAAAAAATACACTAGTGGGGAATGCAGCTTACCTCGAAGTTATGGAAGTGAAGTGAAATTAAATGGGCAAGTTTGTTGGTTCATCAAAATAGGAGGCAGACAAAAATCCCTGTTAATGGTCTGGTTGTACACAGAATGAATGACTGTAACTATTAAGGATCAGAAATATTTTGCCAATTTAGAATATTTCATTTTGTTGTGGACTCCATTGTAAATAATGGGAAAGATTTCATCATCTTTGATTGCTTATACCTTTGACTTCTGAAAACTTAAGGGTGTGAGTTTTGTTTCCTAATCTGGCAATGTATATTAATAATGGGAAGTTAACTGCTGCTGACAGGACAGCTGCAGCATTTGGAATATCAAATTGCTGTTGGGACTTCAAACGTAGTTTACAAAATTTCTGTCATAGTGTCATAGAGAATAAATTGCTTTCTCTTATTTTGTTCTCCCACGCATTTTTTAATTTAACAGAACTTTTCCTTCCAGTGGTTAAGGACCAAGAATAAAGAGAGATAATTAGTGCATTTAGCATGAGACACCATTCCACAAAGACTTCCCCCGGTTCTCTGTCCTTCTTGGTGAGAATTCAATTTGATGTAAGATGTCTTCAGTGGGTTCTTCTTACAGAACCATATGCTCCAGAATGCTGCCCATGCTCTGAGGCAGAGCTGGGTGGATTTTTCTGTGGGTATCAGCAGATGTTTCTCTACTGCTTTACCCAGCACAGCCTGTTCTTGGAAGGGCTGGCTCTTGCAGGCATTGGCAAGCAGTAAAAAACTTCCTTCCTTTTGGCAAACCATGACCTTTTTCACACAAGTTGGTAGAGACCGTAGAGGAAAGAGCATTATCCATGTACAGCCTGAAATGCAGGATGGAGTTGAGAATTCAGGTTTGCTCTCTTCTGGTCCTCTTGTCCTTCACATACAAGCTTGAGGAGATGGTGCTACCACTTTGTGACTGTGGAACATTGCCAATGGTTCAGAGATTTTCTGGGAATACAGAATATATGAAATAATTCACTTTGATCTCCTACCTGAGGTGGGAAATTTTGCTGCTCACCCGTTTGTATTCTTGAAATATGGGAGCTGAAATGCTAGGGGAGTGGGGTATAATTGAAAGTGCCTGAGGCCTCAGTTGAAAAAATTACAGTATCAATCACAGAATGCAGTAAGGTTTTTTTATCATTTTGCTTTGATTGTTGTTAACTGTACTGCATTTTGTATTGGCTTTGATGATTTACAATTCTAAGAATTCAATGTAAAAATGAGATTATCTATTATGAAATGTATCTAAAATCAGGGAATTAATTAATGAAGTATTTCAATGCATTCTAAATCAAAATGATTTGTGGGTATGAAGTAAATATGAATAAAATATGAGATTTGAAAACTTCATTAAACAACTTTTTCTTTATTTCTGTTCCCAAATCAAGAATAATTTTCCTCTAGTTACCTTTGAGGACTCATGGGATGACAGGAATGTCACTGGTGTAATCTGAAAATTCACAAGAGTTATATTAAAACATTACATTATTTAATTGACTAAACAATAAAAAGACACAGTATCGTGGAGGGTATTTTCTACTTGAGGGACTATAATTTCCCAAGAAAAAGACATAGTATATTTTCCTGCTCTAGTGGCACAATTAACTACCATGAATCCTATGAGGCAGACAAATACTTTAAATTATGTTCACCCTTCTCAGATAAGATATCTTATACTAGTAAATCCTATTGATGCAGCATTATCATAGGCTCATAGAATGATAGAATGGTTTGGGTTGGAAGGGAGCCCTAAAGGTCATGTAGTCCACCCCCCACTGTAGTGAGGAGGGACATCTTAGATGAGATCATATTGGTCAGAGCACTGTCCAGCTTGACCTTGAAGGTTTCCAGGGATGGAATATCTACCACCACTTTGGGCAAACAGTTCCAGTGTTTCTCTACAGGAATGTTAAAAAATTTCTTCCTTAAATCTAGTCTAACTATACCCTCTTTTACTTTAAAAACATCATCCCTTTTCCTACAGCAGCAGGCCTGGCTGAAAGTTTGTCCTCATTTTTCTCATAAGCTCTCTTTAAATATTCAAAGGACACAATCTGGTCTCTTCAGAGCCTGCTTTTCTCCAGGCTGAGCAACCCCAATTCCCTCAGCCTGTGTTCATAAGGGAGTTGTTTCAGTCCTCTGATCCTCTTTGTGATGCTCCTCTGGACCTGCTCTGACAGGTCCAGGTCCTTCTTATGTTGGTATCCCCAGAAGTCCATGCAGTATTCCCGGTGGGATCTCACCCGAGCGGACTACAAGGAGTGAGTCACCTCTCTTGACCTGCTGACCACACTTCTTTTGGTGCAGCCCAGGATGCAGTTGTTTTTCTGGGCTGAGAGTGCACCTTGCCAACCCCTGTGCAGCCTCTCACCCACCAGCACCCCCAAGTCCTTCTTGGCAGGGCTGCTCTTGATCTTTGATGATACTGGTCGTTAACCCAACTCAGGTGTAGGCCTTGCACTTAGTCTTGTTGAACCTCCTGAGGTTCCCATGACCCCATAACATTTTAGGGTTATACTTATACTTTATTCTCTTAATCTTTACTCTAAATTATCCATGAACCTTTGTTTGGAAAACAGTCGCCTCAAAAGAAGACTCTTACCTGAGATAAAACTTGTACATTACCATTCACAATGGGTGAAATCAGATTCTTATTTCTTGTAATTTAACTAAGTTACATGATGTTTTCCTTTCTCTCATGCATTTTGAACTCCCTGGGTTTTGAATGTCAGTAGGTGGGTGAACAAATAAGTTTTATCAAATATTGCCTAATTTGTAAAAACTCTGAGTAGAACTGTTAAACTGATGACCCGGTATTTTTATTCAGCATCTTGTTTTTCTGTACAATTTAGATGAGATGAGGAATTTAAATAGCTATAACAACTATATATACATATTTTTTTTTCCCTCTGCACCATTAGATCCTTCAGACAACATGCATTTTTATTCTTTAAGTCTAAAACAAAAATGCTATCTAAAGTCTCAACACAGTGCTATTTTATTCTTTAAGTCTAAAACAAAAATGCTATTTAAAGTTTCTTAAATGCTAGAACAAGTCTCTTAAAGTCTCAACAATCCCCCAAAATCTTAAAAAGGCCAAATTTCATTATGATTAATTTCATTTGTAGATCCAAAAAGTTTCATAGTGCAGCATATGACTTGAAATAAGTAAAAAACTGAGCAAAATTACTCTTTATCTCAATAGAAGAATGTAGAGACTCACTTCTATATGATTTGTTACTTGGTCCAATTCTGTATATTGTTTAAAAAATAAAGGCATTTGCTCTTTTTAAGAGAATATGGATGAAATCCACTGCCCTTCCTTGGGCAACTAAAATTAGTTGCCTGTGTCTGAATTAGTCACTTGAGTATCTTTTCATAGGCAATAGAAATAATTAAATAGTGAGACTTTTAAAAGAAAATTCAGATGAACTGACCTTTGATACAAAACTAACAAAAATAGAAGAAAAAAATTAAGTTAAATTTAAAAATTGAGATATTATTTCTATTTTATGTATTATTTCACTCTTGGCATGCATTTCTTGTTTATAACTCAGCTGTCAGTATTTTCCCACTGGACATCTTACTTCAAAATGAAGACTGCACTTATGTCCTTAGATATAAATTTCAGAAAGTTTTATATCAAGATATTACTTCAAATAAGAATTATGTTCCCAATTGCATCTCTGCTTTCAGACTCTTTGTCTAGTTAAATAGGGCTCTAAAATCATAAAACCCACTTCACTGAAAGTAGGAACAGATTGGGTTTTTTAGATATGTCTGGGGTTGTTTGGATGAACAATACATCTTATGCCATGCATTTGATTCAAACCTGCTACTCTTTCCTTAGCAAATAAAAATGAGGCAAACTATGACAAACACATAAGTGCTTCTGAGCATGAAACTCTCTTAGGTCAGACTTAGGAGTAGCACGAGGAGGAAATCAAGCCAAGAAATTACAAGTGCATACTCCCCACTAATAATATGGCTGTCAGTTTTCAACACCTAATTAGTGGTGTGAGATCCAATAAATTTTTTCAACAATACTTTCTCTAGTCCCTGCAAGGTAAAATCTATCACTTTATAAAAGCATGTTATTGTCAAAAAACTTAAGCTGTTCATGTACTTCAAAAGATATTTTTTGTCTACTTGCCTCAAAATACTGACAGCAACAGCTTTCCAGGACTAACAAAGCATAGTATTAGGCTCAGCTGTTTCATCAGCAAATCATAAAGATTGCTGTTATGAAAAAGTAACTCACTCCAGGTTTACATGAGTTTTTGGAGCAGCCATCTCTGGCACAATGCTGGGAAAAATCTGCTTCAGACTCACAGCAAAACTGAATGGCCAGAACACAAGTGAAGGGGAAAATGGCCATTCTTATCACACTTGTTGCCTTCAAGAAATCTTGAGTGTCAGCAACAGAAAAGCGTTGTTCTACTGTTGTTTCATATTTGCTTTGATTAAGGAATGTCATCCTTTCAGCTTTTGAACAAATCTTACCATATTTTTCATATGACCAATCATAAGTTTAACTAAACTTAAGTCTTTACATTTAACAGTTGGGTGATTTCCTTTTCCACTAATAATGTGAAATTAAAAAAAAAAAAAAAAAGAAAGGAATATTTGTGAACATTGGTTGAAGTTTGATTCATATCAATGTTTAAAAATCATTCATAAAATTTATATTTTGAGATATGATAATATTTCTTATTTTCTATACTTAATCTGAAAATACAGTTTTATACTCATCTGAAATTATTATCATTATTATTCAAATTCCATTGTTAAAAGTGTCAATCATTCTGATCATTGTTTTGGTGTCAACTAATCCATGTTTATTACAGGGAAAGATTCAAAAAAACAACTATTCTGTAGTACTTCCAACTTGGATTAGATTAACTATAAATTCTCTAATTAACATTTCAAGCTTGTGTTTATTTTACTATTTTGAAACTTTAAGTTTATTTCAAATATTCAATGTGGTAAATGAGTACCAAGGACTTTAAATGCGAACTACATTAGCCACACATATAGCTCATCAGATTAAAAATTAAACATTATACACTACTGAAACTGTCAACAAAGATGCAGTGCCTTTGAATTCTACAGTAATTCCTCTTGATGTCATCAGTGTTGCAAGAAGGTGAGTTTCTTACAAACAAAAACTAAATCATAACAAAACAGAATTACCTGTTTATAAACTCATATATATTTGTCTCTAGGCAGAATGACAATGCAAAGCATCACACATAATGTTAATAAAAATGACAGTTTTATATGTAACAAAAGTAGGAAACTTTAGCAATACCAAGTCTAGTTAACTCACAGAGAGTGTAGATGGCAACTTTTTTGTTCCATTATCATTTTTTTTCTTCACAATTCAGGAAATAGTCACAACCTAAATATGCAGTGCCAGTAGAAGCCAGTGCAGACAGCATTTTTCTCAAAGTAGAAACATTTTATAAAGTGATAGGGTCTCCATGTAAAAATATCTTTTAAAATGTTTACAGTTACACTTACAAATTATCCTGAATTATTTTCCATACCTTTCTTCGAAACAAGGTTTAGAGTTGCATCTCAGCAGCTTGCCAAGTTTTTGGACTATCAGAGGTTTTTAAATTTTAACTGCATGGACATCAGCCCCACTGACCTCTGAAGGGCTAAACACCATGCAAAAGAAAAGCCCTTTGCATAAATATCCTTTGTTCTTTCTCTTATCTGTTTCCACAGAGAATTGCTCTGGCTACTAAACCACTTTCCCTGATTCAAAAGGGTGAGAAAGTGGGACATGATTAGGAAACACAGGAATTAGTAGAAGACAGAAGAATCATTAAAAAATGATTGTAGGAAAAAAAGGAGTAAGGGAGAGAAAAAAAAATAATAAAATTAAACTAAGATTCAGTAAATCAAGAAAAAGAGGATCAGGGAAAGGGTGCAACTGATATTGACAGAAGAATAAAAAGTAAAATCTTATGCTATGAAATGCAAGCTCTTTTTCAAGTCTTGGAGATGACTGTGACAAACAGCCACACATGAAACACACCAAACATGAAAAATATTTGCAAAACTAAAAAGTAGATTTCATCCTCAGAAAAATTGTAATGAAAATGTAGAATTCAATAGAATTCATTAATATTATAGTAAAAATACTTTTATAATTTTGATGTCTTTTTTGTTGGCACAAAAGAATAAAATAAAACTATTTTATCCACAAAGACATCGCTACTTGGCAGCACACTACTTCAATTCTATAGCAACCCTCTGGTTTAGGTTACAAAGTAGTTCTGAATTCTGAAGACATTGACATATCTGTAAGAAGTGGATTCTAAAACAGAGGGGTTTTGTTGAATTAAATATGAAAAGGAATAATGCAATCAGTACAGAACTCCTTGTCTTATTTATTTTGTATGGAGTTCAATACAAATCTCAACTAATATGCGTTTCACTTATCAGCGTGATCAAGTTTTCAACTTTTGTTGTGTTGCAGAATATTCTAGTGACATCATATGACTGGGAATTGTACTATCAAATTCAGAAGTGCTGCACAAGGAATCAGGAAAATGTGCTGAGGAACTACATACTTAGTTCCTGCTTGTCATCTTTAGAGTTTTCTGGGGAACAGCAGTACCTGATAGGGTAGCTACTCCTGCTGGTTTCACATCAGTCAGAAAGCAGAATTGTAGTTTTATCATCTTGTGGTAAGGGAGTAAACAAAATGATTGAAAGCAAATATTCAAAATATTCAGTCCTGTGTTCCCTTATTTCCAGTCCAGAAACTGGAAATAACTGTTGCTTGATTCCCAGCCTTTCCCTGGTCATACAGTACCTTGTGGTACTGCTAAAAAAGTCTCATAGATTTCCATCACACATCAGAGATCACAGAATCATTTAGATTGTAAAACACCGCCAAGTTCATTGAGTCCAACATTTGACAAAACACAACCATGTCACCTAAACCTTAGCAGTAAATCCAACAATTTCTTGAGCACCTCCAGGGACAGTGACTCCATCACTTCCCTGGGCAGTCCTTTCCAAAACTTAACAGCCTTTTCCATGAAGAAAGGCTTCATGATGAACAACCTGAACCTTCCCTGGTTCAGCTCAAGGCCATGTCCCCTTGCCCTGTCACTGGCTGCCTAGGGAAAGAGATCAACCCCCACCTGGCTGTAGCCTCCTTTCAGGGAGTCGTATAAGGTCTCCCAAGTTTCCCTTTCTCCCAGCTAAACAACCCCAGCTCTCTCAGCTGCTTCTCACATGAATTACTCTCTAGACCTTTTACCTGCTCCATTCTCTTTCTCTGGATATGCTCCAGCACATCAATGTCTTTCTTGAAGTGAGGGGTCCATATGAGAAGGTTTGTTTCAGTTAGGTGGTTTTTTGTGTGTTTTGTTTATTGTTCCTTCTTCTTTTTTTTTTTTTTTTTTGTTTTTGTTTTTTGGGGTGGGGGATGTGTGTTTGTGTCTGTTGATCTGCTTTGTTTGTCTGTGTTACCCAAGTATGACATAAGATTAATGCCAACTGGAAGAACAACTACACAATTATTTTCATCATCACCCTGAAAACGGCATTATTATAATAAAAGTCTTCAGTTATCCTTATTTTTCCTGTCTTTATAATTAGTAGTTGCTGTCTAGTATAGTACCACACACTAGGACAAGGCATAAGATTTTAATTTATTGTTCTCTAGCCAATCACAGCAAGACTGCAACAGGACTATCAAAAATTTAGAAGACCATTGCGAAACTCACTCTAGAATTGACTGGCAGTCAAGACAAGTATAATTTCCACTTCATCCAGAGGTATTCCCCTCTGTAGAAGGAAGGATAATTTTTCTTATTAGAGAATTCCCATGGTTCTCTTTGGGATGCATTGAAAAACTGAGTTTTGTGTTCACTAGGGACTGCATGCATACTGTTAGGCCAAAAGCAATAAATATAGGAAAGGGAGGGCATGTTGTAAAGAGTTGTGTCTTTTAAAGAGTTATGTCATGCAAAGAGAGTAAAAAAATGTTAAAGAATGCAAACATTCTGTGGTTAGATTCTTGCCCACAGTAACCATGAGAGATTAATCCAAATACCATCAATGTTTAAGTCAAACAAACTATCACGGATGATGATCATGTTTCTTTCTTTTTTTCCGAAATCAGTGAAAACACACAATTATCATAATGTTTCTCATTCAGAGGCAGTCAAAGAAGGAAACTAAACTGTTCCTAGGCAAAATGAAATGCAAAGATGGAGATTTCAATACTAGTTCAAAATGTATTTGATCACAGTGGTTCAGAAATCAACAGCCTGATAAACCATGACATTGTAATGGCAATAAGATTATCATAACAGTTAACATCAAATCTATATTCTGCTTCTAGAGAGACAGACTGTTTTTCAGTAGCTAAAACTGAAAAAAAAGAATGTCCACCTATTTTTATAGTCAGAATAAATCCCAGAAATAAGGGTGGAATTAGAACTAGTCGTTACCTGTAGAAGGACCTGAGGCAAGAAATTATAGAAGCAATGAGGCAAGTGACAACACTTTCACAAAAAAAAGGGTATTTATTTTTTTTCTGTGGATTTATACGCTAATCTTAATTTCAGAGAAAAAAAGGATGGAAAGCGATCATTATCCTTCATCATAACTCTGCTCTCTTGTGCTACCTTTACACACAGATGCAGGTACACTTGTGCTACCTATGTACCCATATGCATCAGTGCTGAGAAAGATGAGGTTCTGTCATTACTGCTTTCATGCTGCTAGTTATAGTTAGTACTGTTTTGTTTTCAATCTCCTTTGTAATACTGCCATTTTCTTCTATTTACATTGAAGGCCTTTGGAACACAAGGCCTTCTAACAACATTCTGTTGTTAGAATATGCATGTAGTTCATGTGTATCCTAAATTCTGTTAGAATATGTATGTAGTTTGTATATATATATATCTATATATATATATATAGATATAGATATAGATATATAGTTTCCTATATCACACATCCTTGCTGCAGCTATTTCCATTACACCAACATATTTCTTAAACTGGATCCCTCTTCTATGAATAAGGATTCAAGAGCTTTAAACTATGCATCTAATAGGCACAGAAGAAATGGGAGAGGAGAGACAAAAAGGCATCTTGCATACAGTAGCTGGCAAATTTCAGAGACACACAATAGCATATTTATCCATATACAAGGAATGATCAGTTTCGGATGGTTATGAAATATGAAAACATTTTGTAGTCATACTCTTTGTATAAAGGCCTCACTGGGATCTTCTGGAGGACAATGATTGAGCTTTTTCACCAAACAGAAGGATTCACTTTTGTTTATGCTTAATATGTAACAGAAATAAAAAAGAAACAAACCACACCAAATCTGGTGGTACAGACTTTTAATGAAACAACTTGCTTTGTACAAAATTGACATTGGAAAATTATTTGTTACACTGAAAACTTCCAGAGCTGCTTCATACAAGCAATGAAAAGAGTCACTAGTGCAGCTCAACATTTAGGAAGCTCCAGAGGTCTAAATGCACTGTAACCCAAATCAGTGATGAAACAATTGAGTGAAGAGCAAAAATTGAGTAAGGAGCAACAAATCTCACCTGTTGCTCTGTTGAGTGCACGGTGACTGAAGGCTGCAAACAAAAGCTTTAGCCTCTAAATGTGAAACAGAGCTCCAGGATCAGCTAACCTACACATTGGATCATCCTACCAGAATACCCTCCTCTCTCATGTCCAATGAACCTGGAGAGCCATTTAAGGATTAAGAGATGTTATGGTCAGAATAAATTGTGACCTTTGGGCACATAAAAAGCATAAATCCTGCCTTTGCAGCACTAGGAGATCTGTTCTCAGTTACAGATAGCCAGTTAAATCTGTGTATTGATGGAAAGCTACCTGCCCTTACAAGGCAATATAGCTTCTCTCCCTTAGCTAGGATCAGATTTGGTGATTCTGTTATTAGTTCCTAAATCAAGATTTCTGTAACATGACAGAGAGATGAGCTCTACAGAATCAAGAGTCAGTTTATAAATCTGCTAAGACAAACTTCTTCAGCCAATGAACCCAACATGAAGCCTATAGTGGGGTAGTCCCCCTAACAGACGATATAGCAGAAGGTAAAGTATTACTTTGAATTTTCTCCAAACATCTTCTGTTCAACACTTATGAAGAAAACATATTGTGTCATATGGGTTTAGGGTCTCAAAAGGACATTGACAGTCTTATCTCTTTAATAACTTTGTTATCTTGCTGTACAGTAGCATAGAATAAATGATTATCTTTTAAAAATCAAACTTATCTTGAAGTGCATACATATATTTTGGGAAAAGCATAAACTTTGAGACAGCAAGAACTGTTTCTGCACATCATGTGGCATATTTCATGGGTCTTAAGATCGGGTGATTCAATATTGACCTGGAAGAATTTTGAGGCAGTAAAAGAGAAATGAGAGAAAGGTGAGGTAAAAGGACAGAAGAGAAGAGGAGTATGCAAAGAGAACTTCTGAGACACAAAAAAAGGAGTGGTGGAGAAAGACAAGAAGCTAGACCTGGAAAGGAGCTTGGTTAGGAAGAAAAAGGAGCTAGAAGAACTTAACAGTATGTGAAACATCTACTTAACGGAAAGTTATGAACTAGAGAGTAAGAAAAACGCATGTATAGTGAGGTGGAGACATAGTCAAAGATATGTGAAATGAAGTGGAGGAGCAAAGAAACTTGAAGGCAAGTTAAGTAGGTGGTCTGAAGGAGTAAAACTTAGCTGTGTAGAGAAAAAGAGGAGACCAAAGAAAGCAGATTTTCTCAAAGGAATTTGAGTAAGAAGTTCCACTTGCTGCAAGTTTTAGATGATATTTTGTGTGAATGTTTGGTTTGAGAAGCAGAATATCATTGTGAAATAGAATCCAAAGGAAATTTCTTGTGTTGAGTGTTTTTCAGCTGTGAAGATGAAAGGCAGTACTGTGGGAATTAGTAATGGAATAATTAATACATTTTTAAAAGGATATGCACTTTGGGTTCAGAAATATGCTGAAGAATAGTCTTGTCTAGTAATCCTTCCTCTATACAAACATAATGGGGCTTTTTCTTTGTTTTGTCTTTGTTTCTTGCAGATTTTTAATGTATAAAAAAATTCCTTCTTTCAGATCTTTACAGCCTTTTTTTCTTAATTTTTTTTTCTTTCTTGTGATTGCACTCATGATGACTGATTAACATAAACTGCATGTGATCCAAGACATCTATATCACCTACTGGTGTCTCTAAAAAGTACTTGCTTGTGCTTTCCTCCTTCATCCTTCATCCTTCATCCTTCATCCTTCATCCTTCATCCTTCCAGTATGCACATGACCATCCCTAGGACTTTGGGGATATGACAATATACATTACCCCCAGATATCTGAGATATTTATGAGCTTTTATGCTGCTGGAATACAGGAGACCCTAGTAGTACAAGGGTTAGCTTTTGAAATAAACAAGAAATTCCCCACTAGTGGTTAATTCTTTTGCGTATCTTATGTTTTCAAGCTCTATTTTCTAAATCATGGTTATATGAATCTCAGGGAAGGTGCAAGTACTGAATAACTCCCAAAGACACTTAAGGCAAAATAAATCCCAAGACTATTCTACAACAGAGCAAATTTTTCTTTTATGTTGTTTTGAAGTTCTGGAGGCACTTTCTTTGTGTGCTTAGATGCACTTCAGACTGAATAGCCAGACAGAAGCTCAGGCACCTAAAGTCTTTTGTGATATAAAGATAGTGAGGGAGTGGGCAGTCTTCAAATCTTCCTAAGAACCCTAGTTATCCAGGAAGTTTAGTAATAACAAAACATGGTCCGGTCAGACAGATTATATTGAAGTCTTTTATAAAGGCCAGAAGAGTAATTAAACTAACACATAAATTTCTAGTCCCTGTTAGCTGGATTTAGTTCTGTTCCTGTCTGTTGACAGGAATAATATAATTTATTAATTAATAAATAATCTGATAAATAATGATGAGAACTCTCTTCTTCCCACTTGAGTTTCTTTCCACTGTGTTTCCTCATGGCTCCTTATGACACTAAGGCTCTTGTGTTCATGGTACTTAGTGACCCATTTACGATTAAAAATAGAGATATGCTCTCCCAGAACTAGTGACAAATCTCACCAGTCATGGGATCAAATTGGGAAATTGGATCTGTGACATTGAGTGTTTTCATGCCAGGGGTATAACAACCCACATCTTTCTGATGGTGCATAGTTTAGAACTCAGTGGGGATCATTAAGAGCAGCTTTGAGGGGTAAAACAGTGATGAGTGTTCCATGTTAGTCTAGTCCATGGACTTAGTGTCATTTTTCATCTGAAGTGGAATCAACACTTGTGTCAAAATATCACTGCTTCCTCAGTGCTTTCCTCAGTGCTTGATTCAAATCATTCTCTATGGGGTATTTCCTAAATTCTATCAATTCAAATTTTTGGACTTTTTTATCTACAAAACCTGTGGTCTGTCAATGAGTCCTTTTGCATAAGGCATTCCCCAAATGTAGTAAACTGCTATCTGGTATTTTTTCCTATTCTGTTACTTAATTATCAAAATTAGGCTTTCTGTTTTTCCCCTAATCTCTATTATATTGCAGAGTATTTTGCCAGCTAAAGAAAAAGAAAGTTTTCCAGGATTCTCTGAATTTTTTTTTTTGCCCAAAAGTCCAGTTTATCAGTCATTTAATGAAGATTCAGACTTCTGGTTTTTTTTTTTTTCTTTTTTTCGTACCCTATAAAGTAGGATCATAAAATTATTGTCCTTCAAAAAGACTTCTCTTGCTTTATTCACCAAGATTAAGTGTTGTTAACTGTTTATGGTGTCAAACATTGATTAAAATACCAGATAATGCTGATACAACTACATTAGTAATGATTGATCATGCATAAATGCACCTGTCTTTTACAGTAAAGTAAAAGAAATCCTAATTACTAAAGTTATGTAAAGTGTAGAATAGATTTAATACCTTCTCTACATTATTAATATTTCTTTTTTCATCAGTCTTGCTCTCAGGCCTACTGAAAATTATAACTTCCCCTGATTACATATCAGATCCTGTAAATTTATCAGGAAAGTGGTTAAGAAACCAGATGTCTGTAGCAGACCATAAATGTTGCCTCTAATATTTTTAACCTTCCTTGTTTAATACCATCAGTCCCTTTATCACTCGTCATCCAAATCACTGAGAATTACAAATGTCTAGGCCAAGGAGTCTCAAGGGTTACAGAAATATAAACATTCATTTACCATGCCATCCCTTGGGAGAGTAGTCTGTCTATAAGCCTGGTATAGTAATAGGGAAAGAGATGCTGTGCTCTGAGAATTTCAGTTTGCCAGTGAATATTTTCCAATATTTGCTTGAGCTACAGAACCAAAAATGCATTCCTATGAAAACTGGAAGTGACAATAAAAAATACTTATAATATGAATTAATAGTGCTGGTCAGAATATTTACTTAGTTCTTAAGTTTCATTGAAATTTATTCTCTCTCTACAATGTATTGTAGCATCCAAGAAATCTTGAATGTCATTGCTTATCTTGCTTTAATTTATGTAACCTAAAATGTTTAATTAATCTCGAGATTTATTAGAAATAGCATGACTGAAGATTAAGTTTTGAGAACAAAAAGAGAAACTAGGAGTAGGAGGAATTAAGAAAACTAAAATTAATCTTCTTCTGTATATGAATTGATTTTTATTCCATTATTTACTTTTCTATGATTCTTGCCAGTGACCTTGATTTTATTTGTAGAGAAGAAACATTTTACCAAATATATGGCTTGTTCACATGACAATGTTAAAATAAAAAAAAAAATCCACTTCTATCACTTTCCATTTTAAGATCCCAAAGCACTTAATAAATCTTAATTAATCTTCATTACCAATTCTGTGAAAATAAGCACACTATAGATTACTGTTTAAAGATAAGAAAACTAAGCCATAGCATTCTGCAGTCAGTTGGCTACCACCACAAGAAAGGTGCCAGCCTGAGACGGTAAGAGGAACCTGGGGCCTGATTCTTCATGGTTTTGGGTTCTGCGTGTAATTGGTGACAGCTCTGCTGGGTGTGCTTAAGGAACTGTTGGTTTGGAAAGTCACCTCTGTGGAAATGTTTAATTAATTTCAGGTTGTTGTAAGCAATTCCACCAAAACTCACAATGTTATGTGGTGACGAGATTCCAATCACTGGTGCATTATCTACTAAAAACCAGTTCCTCCCTGTTTTGACCCCCTCTCATCAGGTGCCACAGGGCTGTGTTCACTCTTTAGAAGGCTTTTGCCAATTCTTTTAAAGTACCACTGTGTAGCTCTGTTTGGATTTTGGCATTGATTTTTTTTCACTCATTTAAATTTCTTCTCCATCGGAAATTTTTCACCTAACAGAGAATGAGAGAAACCTTCTGTGCATCAGTTTTTAAATTTTAAAAATCTTCAAGCAATATTAAAACATTTTTAGGGTTTTCTTCTTTCTTTAGAAATAAGAGATTTAAAATTTGTCATTAGGACACAATAAAGCATTTTAACTCAATTTGGCAGCGAAGTCAGTGTTTTTCCAAGCTATCAAGTTAGTGCCTTATTAAAATCCCAGTGGCACTGAAGTATCTGAGGTAGGGAAAAAAAAGGTTAAACTGCATATCAACTACTGAAGGGAGCTGAAAGGATATAGAGCCCAATTAAACCTTCAGCACTGCTCTCTCTCATAAACACTTGCTACTTTATTCCCTCTGGAACACATTTCGAGGCAGCTAAAGTGGGAACCCAGCAAGAACCTTTTCATGAGATTTCTGTTATTGAGCCTCAGGTCCAGCCCAGTCCTTCTGGGTGAAAGGCTTCATACTCCCTCTCTATTAATCATCATCTGGCCTTCTAACACCTGGGACTGACTCCAACTCCCACTGTTGCTATATTGACAATATTCCCTGTTGATTTCCTCATTTTCTCAGCCAAGGCTAGAATGACCTCTTTAAAATTCTTTATAAACGTCCGTAATTGCCGCATCAAACTTCAATTCATTACTTTCCCAGGCCTCATGTATTTTGATGATATGAAAGTTGACCGCATTTACATGCAAATTGAAGTTTTATATTAATAAGGGCCAGTAAAAAGAGATTGCATGGTAATACTCCATTATGACTTTTAAATACATTTGCCCATGTCTCGACTTGGCATTAGCATGGTCAGACCATGAGGAAATCATGTTGGTCTGATTGCAATTTTGTTTTCCAATTGAAAGTACAATTTCATCAGGTTTCCCTGTCATTTCTAATAATGACTTAAGTTTGCTTCCTAAATTGAAGAATTTCTCCAGGCCTCTAGATGAACTGGGAAACAGGTGAGGAGACAGCTGCTTCTATACAGAGTGCTTCATTATGAACTACCACGATACTCAACCCTGTAAGGCTAGTTTGATGATAGAAACAAAATTACTGAAGGTCTAGTGCAGCTGAGATTGATTATCTTAAGCATATTAACTTTTAACATAAAACTTTGGAAGCCCAATGGTTCATCTGTGAACAAGTCTTTAATACACTGATCAAAGGGTCCTTAACCTTTTTGACTGCTATTTCATTGTTTGGCCTCAGATTTTATATGCCATATATTCCAGCAGGAAAAGAAATAAAACAACATTCTGCAGAAAAGGGATGGTGTATATTAATGCAAAAATTCAAGAAATCACTTTTCTACACACATCCTATTAGGAATCCTAGAGATGATGTAATCACAACATCAAACAAAATCCACGATCCTATGACATAACATTCGTATTACTGATTATAAAAATCTGATTGCATTTTTCATTGGACAATTATGAAATTAAGAAACCCTGTGTATCGATGGCAGGTTACAGGAGAATTAAAAACTAAACTAAACTGAACCCTATAGTTCTAAGATCACAGATATTCCTAAATACTGTTAAATTTACCTTTTGAAGATGGTTTTGTAAAGACCAACATTGCTGCCAAGGAGTAACAGCAAAGTACTTTCATAAAACGTGCTTATGTAAAAGTATAGATGATACTATGTTAGAAAGTCAAGTAAGAACACAGCTAGTTTATTCGTGTAGAAGGTTTTTGCACTCCAAGACCCCTCAGTGTCAGTGGGATTACCAGCAAAACACATTAATTGGTGCTTGTTTGTGCAGACTCTTGTTTTCCACGATAATCTTCTAAAATAGCAATAGGTGGCAGGCCTTGAATATGCACATTTGTGATTGTAATAATTTTGGAAATAGCTGATGTGGTTGGGTTGTACACTAGCTACTTAAAAATTAAGCTGTGATCCAGTAGGACCATTTGCTTAGGCAGGTTTTGCCTTTTTCTGCAAAGTCCTACAGACTTCTGTCAACTCAGAAGGATTCAGGCTCTTAGATGAATCTTTATGTGAATGTTGGAGTTGGAATTGATAGTTTATATTATTTATAAAAATTTATATCTTCTCAGAAGTGTACCTTGCTCAGGTCAAGCAGCTGGATGATACAGCTCAATCTTATTAAAACCTTTCTTCATTGTTCTCTTTTATATCAGATCAGTTTTCAACAGCACCTTGAACAGAGAGAGGTCAATGAACATATGATAATACCATAACATTTCTTATCAGTGTTTATAATAGATATTAAGGCTGGGAATTGTTTAACTTATTAAACCATGGTCTCAGTTTTCCCTATGTGCTATCAAAATAGAGTATTATGAATTTATTTAGTAGTTCTGCCTTCCAAACAAAAGCAACAAGTAAATTCCTTGTCCTAATAAAAAGTCTAGTCATTAGGATTATTATATGGCTGAGGCAATGATCAGCTCTTTTAGTCCAGTGCACAAGAGATCAGTGCATATTTCACAAGTTCCAATCCCCTTGTTAGTAGCTTAAGTAAAATAGTCAAGATTGGATTGTTGGCAGCTTGAGTGTAAGTGCCAGGGACAGAACAAATCTAAATTCCTCTTCCACTTTGGAAGTATCTTTTGCTCTGCTTTAGTCAGCCTGAAAATTCAGTATGAGAAATCATTACATTCAGTGATGCTAACTCCTTCTTTCATAGCCATGCATGCAGCTGCTTCGTCTGCCTGGGAGCAGTTGAGGAGTAGATTTCTTGCCTCTGGAAAATCAGTTCTTCAGGTCTTTGAGAGGTGTTTGCTTGTCTTGTTAGTCTCTGTTAGGGTAACTTGAAAGAAAAGAATTGATAATGAGGATATGGGTGCAAGTGTTTTTCTTTGGGAAAGTGTGGAGAACATAATTATGCTTGATTTCTACCAAAAATGGTCCTGTTGCCTAAAAAGAAAATCGTTTATCTTGAAATACCTGAATATGTCAGTGAGTATAAATATATGTGTTTATAAAATGGCTAAAAAATTCTGCAAATCATAGGATCATGGAATCATAAAATTGTTTAAGTTGGAAATGATCTTTTAGGCCATTAAGTCCAACTGCTAAATATTCTGACTGAAGAAATTAAGCTTGTAGATAACCTTACCTTAAAAAAGAAAGAACACGAAGAAATGAAGTGGTAATTGGGAATGTCTACTGATGATCATGGTGAATTTCAAGAAATCAGAATGGTTTTACAGTTAAGATATATATAAAAAAGAAGATTATACAGCTGCAAAAAAAGTTCGTAAAGATGATAAGTAAAACTCATTATTAATTTCTCTCATCTGTTCTCTTTCCTCACCTACCACATAAGACCATCAACAGGAAATTCACTAAGTACAAGAAGTCTGTGTAAGACCTTATTCTGAAGGAAAACTAACAGGATCAGGTAAATGTTTCAGAGCCTAAATAGAGGAAGACTTAGCTTATCTGTGCAAATGCAGACAGTTATTAAAAGCGTAAGAATATCCAGACATCATGAGTGAAGCCATAGTTAATATGATACAGAAAACTTTAATTCCTTTTTCTTGAAACTGTAGGGGGGAGTGAAAGGCAGAAGGACCTGCTCAAACCTTCTTTTCAAAGCTGTTAACTCTAAAGGGAGTTTGCACAAGGTAATTCCAAAATTTTTACCTTGGACATATATTTAAATTGTGAGTTTTTCCATGGAGATACAAAGAATTGATACAAAAAAATTAATAGCACCTTAAAACCAAACAAGCATAGAAAGAACATTTAAATATGCAAAAGATTTAAAGGAAAATAGCAAAAAGGATAAAAAGATGTGTATTAGAAACTGGAGCTGATGGAAGAACACACACTCCCATATCAAAACAGGTAATGAACTTCAATGTGTAGTTGCTTGTTGCAAGTAGATATTGCTGTTCTAGACTAAAGGTGACCAGTTTTCTTATTTCATCCAACATCTGTAATACTCTCTCCCATAGAATCATATTATTCTTATATATTTATTGTAATACTCAAACTCCTCAGGAGATCACTTCCAGAGGTCTGGTCCCTCATAAATTCAGTCTTAACCCAGAATCTGGAATAGCATCATTAGGGAGGAGTCCAGATTCTCTGTCCAGTTTCTAATGTCAAATGATAGAAGTACTGATATTATGCTCGAACTCTGAAGACTGAGGGAGAAGTATACTGTGTGTATTAGCTGTGCTCTAGTATTCCAGAAATGTAAATTTAAAAGAGGTTAAGGGTTTATGTATGTGTTACTCTACAGCTATGCATAGCTTAGCAGCTTGTGTGTAACTGACCCATGAGCTGTTCCAAGTGAGATGCGAATTACTTGGGAAGAATTAAGAAAAGACTGCTGAATCAAAAAAGACATAGGAATGAGGTCTTCCTAGAGATGGCAGGAGGAACTGTTGTTCTTCATGCTGAGAAACAGAGACTATTTTACAAGGCTGTCTTCAGCTATATTAAAATAACAGTAAAGTAGAAAGAAATTGTTCCTAATGTTCATCTATCATTAGGATACCTTAGAGACATAAGGTATTAAACTGTAATAAGAAAAATAAAGTTGGAGATTGGAAGGGAAAGACAGGTAGCGAGAAGCAAATGTTGGAATAGACTGCTTGGGGGACCTGCAGAACGTTTACTGCTGGACCTGTTAAAGTACAGATTAGACAACATTTGTCAGAAAATATTTACCTACAATTGTTTTTACCCATGAGACTCTATTGCATGGCTCCACAAATGCTATCCAGACCCTTTTGCTAAAAGGAGTCCATACATTTTTGGGCTAAAATAATGAAGAACACAGGTTTTATTATTCTCTAACTTTGATTAAAACTGTTTATAGTACCTCAAAGATTTCTTATTATTGTTTGCATTACTTACTACGACTCATGTTTGATTTAGTATTTGTGTTACCCCAAAATTATATGATAGTTTTTCTTTTTAATGTGAACTAGGAACTATGAAATATAACTTCTCAAACATGTATTAGTGAATTTTAGAATTTACTTTGTAACGGTTTCTGTAGCAAAAGTCAAAGATATCAGGTGGGAAGGAAGTAAAGGAGTATAAAATTTTATTCAAGACATTGTCTCCAAATTACCCCAACATTATCTCTCACCTTCCATTGGAAAGAAAAAAGAACTTGGTACATTACCTAAATATCTGAAGGACTATGTTATTGTGGTATCTGCTGCTTTTGTTTGCAGTCTAGAGTAGATTTTTTTCCCTGGTTTTGGGAGGGGGGAAATTGAGAGTGGGGGAGCTCAAGAGTTAGGAAAAAAAAACAGCAGCACGTGTATGTAGACTAGTTAGGTAGAAGAATCATGAGAAAGTCCTGGATGGCTACAGTTGATCATGCTACCATCTGTCTCAGTTTTCCAGGATATTAACTTCCATTTCAGTATATTTATCTATTAAAAGGTTCTGTGTGTGGGAGGTGTTGGTGTGTTTCTGGGGTTGGGTTTTTTTGGGTTTCTTTTTGGGGAGGGGTATGTAGACCAATAAGAATATTTGTGCCTTTGTGGAGAAAGGGAAATGAAAGGTTTCTTTCATTCTCAGTCCTCACTTATGCTTATAAGGACAGCCCAGACCTACCCCGATGTATGGGAGCAAGGAAGTACAGACAGGTCATATTCTGTTGAACTGAACAGAAGTAGTTGGTGAGGGCCATGATAGCCATTCATTTACATTTTTTAGGCCTTCTTTGTCTTATAAGAGCTGTGGTGAGTCCAACTCTACTGCAACATCCCATGTTTTCATTCTCTGTTAATGCTTGGTTTTCTAGCCTTACTGTACTCTATATACATCAGTCTGGAGTGTGGAGTAGTTCTGATGTGGAATTTCTCCTAATAAACTGATGGAATTATTACTTATATTATTGCAAACAGTTTTTCTCTCCCTCTTGTGACGTAGAGAAAGATCAAACTTGTAGCTGCTCTTTGGTGTTTTTTCCTAGACTTTTATTTTTAATTCACATGAACCTTTATTCTCTACAGAAAGTTAAAATAGAATGAGAAGAAGCTTGTAGATATCATATTTACCTATTAAACAAGACAGAAATGTGCTTATCTACTTTATGACAGATGCAGCTTTATTTTAAAGTATTTTTTGAAGGCCATGGCTATGATTCATCACCTGATTATCAGCAGTAAAGGCTTTTATTAAATACCATCCCCATTCAACCATTCATTGTTTTCATATGAAAATGGTAAACAATGACTATCACATGCATAACTCGTCAGTACTGTAAGGCAGGGGGCTGAAATGTGTTCCCCTTCCAATGATATTTCAATTTAAACATGGCTGCATAGCAGTAAAGTCACATCTCGTTTCGGACTTGGTGGCAGACAGGGATCATTATAGGGGGGAACAGTGAGAAAAATACATTACACACTAGTCATAACCATAAAAGAAACTAAAGAGAAAGAGACATACCAATGCATGTGCAGCTTCTATAATAGCACAGAAGAATAGGATTGCATTGAGAAATGTACAAAGGCAGTTAAGTTTAGAGGAGAGTTACCACTGCACTAAACTGTCAAGTCTGAGTCAAATGATATTATTTCTGACACCTCTGGCTACAATACATTGCTTTTGGATTCACTTTCTTTACCTTTTTTTCTTTTTTTTCAGTTGTTGCAGTTAAGGCAATTCCCTGGTGCTTTGATTGTTGAGATCATCCTGTTTTATATAACTTCCCCTCTCTCTTCCTCTCTGTTCTCTATTCTGTACTAGCATTATGGGTCTGAGTAAAGATTAAGCAGACTGCTGTACTTTTTAAAGTCAGCCATTGGTGAGGATTGACAGTCAAAATCAAATGGAGGACTGTACTGTTGGCATTTTTTTGGGTAAAGATAAACATTTTTAGTTAAGGACATTCACACATAGAAAAACTGAGTTCAGTAGACATCTCATTTTTATGTGCTTATGTCACAGAATCACAAAATCAATTAAGCTGGATAAAACCTCTGAGCTCATCAAGTCCAACCTGCGGCTGAGCATCATTTTGTCAACTAGACCATGGCACTTAGTGCCAAATCCAGTCTTTCCTTAAGCACCTCCATGGATGGTGACTCCACCAACCCCATGGACAGCCCATTCTCATATCTAATGACTCTTGTGAAGAAATTTTTTTAATGTCCAACCTAAAGATCCCCTGATGCTTAAGATTATGTCCTTTTATCCTGTTGCTGGTTGCCTAGGAGAAGGGGCTGACCCCCACTTAGCTACGCCTGCCTTTCACGTGGTTGTAGAGAGCAATAAAGGTCTCCCCTGAGCCTCTTTTTCTCCAGGTTAAGTATCTCCAGCTCTCTCAGCTTCATCTCACAAGACTTGTGCTCCAGACCCTTCTCCAGCTTCATTGCTCTTCTATTGACCTTTCTCAGCAGCTCCATATCCTTCTTGAATTGAGGGTCCCAGAACTGGATGGAGCACTCAAGGTGTGGCCTCACCAGTGCCAAGTACAGGAGAAGAAGCACCTCCCTAGCCCTGCCAGCCACAATAGTCCTGATACAGGCCAGGATTCCTTGGGCACACTGCTGGCTCATGTTCAGCTACTGCTGACCAGAAACTCCCCGGTCCTTTCCTCCTCAGCTGCTTTCCAGCCACTGTTCCCCTCACTGCGGGGTGAAAAACCAGGGAATTTTTATGGCCAAAGTGTAGGATCTGGTATTTGGTTGAACCTCATGCCATTGGTCTCTGCTCATATGTCCAACCTGTTCAAGTCCGTCTGCTGGACCTTCCTATCCTCCAGCAAATTGGCACTCTGACCCAAGTTAGTGTCATCTGCAAATATGCTAATGGTGGACTCAATCCCTTATCCAGATCATCAGTAAAGGTATTAAGCAGGACTGCATCCAGCACTAATCCCTGGGGGACACCCCCAGTGACTGGATAACAACTGGATGGATCACCATTCCCCACCACTCTCTGGGCCTGTTCCTGATCCAGCCAGTTCCTAACCCAGCAAAGGTCCCTCCTGTCCGAGCCGTGGGTCACCAGCTTTTCCAGGAGGGTGCTGTGGGAGATGGTGTCGAAGGCGTTGGTGAAGTCCAGGTAGACACATCCACAGCCTGTCCCTCATCCACCAGGTGGGTCATCTGGTCATAACAGGAGATCAAGTCAGTCAGGAGATGTCTTTCCTGAACCTGGGCTGGCTGGATCTCATCCCTTGGTTGCCCTGTATGTCCGGTGTGATCACACTCAAGGTGATCTGTTCCATAGCTTTGCTGGCCACCAAGGTCATCTTAAAAGTCATGCATTCTAACTCTCACTGATTGTGATTTTGCTAATCGTTACTGCTAGACACTAAATTCCAGAAGATATTTACTCCTCTTATAGTTTAAAATACTCTGGGTTTTTCTGTCATCCTCATTCCTATTCTTTAGCATAAGCAGCTCTTCCTCCTTTCTTTATTACAAGCATTTATTTTCTCTTTATTGAAAGTCACTGTGCCATCTTACTTTTGGTAGACCTTATAAGCTAAACTCCAGTTTATTGGACAACGGATGAAGAAGCGTAGTTCTCCAAGATACCTCTGCATAGTGCTCTTGTTTTCAAATGTGTACATAGAACAGAGTTGGAAGACTACTCCCAAACTGTAAATAATTGAGTTTATAAGCAGCTTTATTTTCATCTTGGTTATGTTTTCTCCCAGTTTGATAAAGTTAACAAAATACATTCTGTGTCAATTTTGCGTTTCATTGTTTGTTTTGGGACATATAGATTATCCCCTCAAGTAATATTCAAGCCCTACTATATTCATTGATGTTCTGTAAATGATCTGTAGTACATACAATCAGTGAAAAAGTCTTGACAAGTTTGATTACTCAGAATGAATTTAAATGGTGTTTATGCTGTTACAAAATATCAGCAGTTTTCTGGAATAATGGACCTGTAGGGGCAAGTAGTGAATAGAACTAAAAGGACAAAGAAAGTATGTACTGAGATAGACACACAGTTATTAGTCACAGCCTACTTCTGCCTTTAACTCTCTTTCTCAGAACTTGTGGAATGGTTGTTCCTCTGTCCTTCCTCAGCTTCCATTTTCACCCTCCCATCTACAATACCTCTTACATCTTTTTGCTTGTGTATCCCTTCAGTTACATTTTTCTTGTATCTACCTTGACAGACTTTCAGTTCAGCATACTCAAAATTGTTTCTTTGTGTAATACTACAGTGGGTAAGGGAAAATGTTATATCTATATCTATATCATCTATATCAATATCTATACCTATATCTAATTTTTAAAAAAATTAACAGGAGAGATGGCCAAGCCATAGGGCAGAGCCACCAAAGTCCTCTGAACAGCTGTTAACATGGAATTAAAGTGCCTAAATTCATGAGAACAACTTATAAAATCAGCCTTATAGTTAATGGGCTTTTGTCTGGATTGTTTGCGTTTCTCATCCCCACTAACTGGGCCCAAGGATGGTATAGTTCCTTTCTGGTACTGCAATACATAGAACATTATTCTAAAGATAGACATTACAGCCACACTCTCATCTGTTTTTAAAAGGCTAAGCAGAGATTGCTGCTTGTGCAAAAGAAAAAAACCTATTTTGGTTCAAACAGGCATCAAGAATCAGCTATTTCTTTGGTACCTTCTACAAGCTTGTTTGGACATCTCATACTGCAGACTGTGAGGTTCTCTATTCCCAATTTATTGCAGAGTACCTCTAGCACTTAAATCAACAATGTGAGTCCTACTTTTGGATCAGGCAATGAGTGTTTGTTAGGAGTCCATAATAGGAAATATTTGCTAGTGCTCTGTACTGGCTCTGCTAGGAAAGGAATAATTTGCATGGTGCTGTGTTTCAAATTTGTGGCTGAACCTGTGGTTGACCCAGCTGACCAAGGAGCTACCCCATACCTTGTGATGTTATGCTCAGCGATAAAAATGAGGGGAGTAATCTGGTGCTGTGAGTTTGTAGATGATTGTTATGGTGGTTTTTGTTTTGTTTTTCCTTCATGTATTCATCTTTATCTTGAGCAATGTGTTTCTCTTGCCTTTACCCTTCTGATTCTTTTCCCCAGCTTTCTGTGAGTGTATGAATGAGTGTTTGGATGGGGGGTTAGCTACTGATGAGGATCAAGTCTCTGCATAAGGGAAGATGAGCTATCACAAACACATCACATTTTGCATCTTCCTCGTTAAAATGTGACATAGATCCATGACATGAAAAGTATGACCTTGTGTCTAAAGTACAACTTTCAGTTAATGAGTTATGCTTATGTGAACACCTTGGTCATTCAGAATATATAAGGGATGGGGAAAATACTCATCCTTCTAAATTGCTATCAGTTCTAGTAATGCAGGGTTGCAGCATGTTCCCCTTCAGTTATGAAATAATTCACGGGTGTAGAAGCTGATCAAAGGAATATATAGACTTGTGCATCTAATTTTAATTATAAATGTGATCAGATTGGGATGGACTACTACAATGGCAATAGGCCTACCAGTAATCAGGAAGAAAGAAAGTGGTTTATCAAGCCTATTTTATTTCCTGAAACATAGACAATATGCTGAAAATTACGTTATTATTAGTAGTGTAACTCTTGAAATGTTGCTCTTTTTCACTTACAGTCCCAAGTGCTGAGACACACACACACAAAAAAAATCAGAATCTTAGGTTATCCTACTTAAAATATTGACAGGTATTTGTTATGTTAGGCGATTTCACCCCTTTCCACTGCGCATCCATACCTGATAGGTGAAATATGTTGTTTGTTACTACCACTTCTATATTTTGAGTTCATGGTACAACTCCATAGACTTATAAAGATAATTTAAAAACCCAAACCTCCCAAATTTTCTTGCTTATGGCACTTTTAAGATAATTAGGCAAGTATTTTAATATAGTATGTAATTCTGGTACATTACTGTTGTCAAAAGTAATGTGCCTCTTGATAGTTTTTGGGATCTGAAAAGAAAATTGAGCAATAGCTTTAAATGTAAGAGTCACTAATAAATTTACCCTATTTTGAACATAAGTAACATGTCACTCTTTATTGTTGAAACAAGTGGAAGTCTTTTCTAGCTCACCTGTCAACACCTATGGGTGTACAAGTCCTAGGTTGCTCTTTACTCCTTGTAAAATCTGGGGAAGTTTCTCCACCATCAGTTTAACCCTTTAAATTGTATTCCTCTGTGTCTGCAGAGAAGGCCAGCATTTAGCCTTGATATTGCAGAAAAAAAACTTGTATAGGATTAAGAGAGTGGACATCTGGTTGTATTACTCAATGCAGTGGTGATGGCTGTATTCTCAAGCATTCTGTGTGCTCTAGCCTACTTTGACACCTTTGGGTAGCTGGAAGGGTTTTTTAACATCATACAAATTAATCCAGCCCCAGGCTGGATTAGCTGTAATGGACAGCATATAAAGATTTTCAGGCACACAGCCATCCACACCTTGACAGGCTTGCTGCACTTCCAATAATTTAATGAATCTTTGACGAACTTTAAAAGAAACTGTCAAGATGTTTCATCATTTTTTTCTTCTGATGCCATTTTTAGTAAATTTATTGCACATGAAAAAAATACATCCCTAGGCATAGCCCAGGAGCACTAGGACAAGTTTCCTCACTCTTCTGCCAACATGTTTCTGTCGTGCCCTGGAGGTAGCACCTGGTTTGAGAGGATAGTTCTCCGTTTCCTTGGCCTCTCAGCTGACAGTATTAAACAGTTAATTAGTGAACAGTGATTTTTTTTCTTATGCAGAGGAATTTTACTTCAAAAATTTTGCCTTACAATTATTTGTAATAGTCCTCAGTATCTTACAACTGAAACTGGCTTTTTTCTTACCAGTTCTTCACACACACATTCCTCTTTATGAGTATAGTGTAATGCTTGTAAGTGTAATGCTCCTAGCAGAAGGAGTGCAATGTTGTCTGTTTTAGAGAAAAAAAACATTTGGAGTGTTTGGGAACGAAAAGAGATCAGAAAAATTATACACATGGGTGAAAAGAGCAACACAGCTGAGTTTACTGTACCATTCCTGACAACATCTCTTTTTCCTTCTAAACCGTGACTAGCTCCTGAGCATGTTCTCTTTCCCTGTGTACTTGAGGGTATTTTGCTAACAGAACTAAGAGCTGTTGATGCTTGTGAAGCATTATTAACTTTGCTGACTTTGTAACCTTAGAACAAGTCCATGGTCTGATGCTGTTGCAGGGTACAAGTTTTGAGTTTCTTATTCAGCTTTTATTGTCTTTACCCAGAAAAGGGCTTAAAAATTGAATGGTGGTAACAAGTTGCAGTCCTTCATTTGCAGTGTCCTGCTATTTTAGTTGAAAGTAAAACAGAATTCCTCACTTCTCTTTTCTCTTGTAAAACCTGTAAATTTACTTTTACCCTTATCAAAGCCAGAGATTTTGGCTATTAATAGTTTGGGGCCATAAAGATTTGTTAATGGGCTTTTAATATCTTAATCATCTGTCTGTTTCTGTTCATGTAGAATTTTATTGTTTTTTGCTCTAGAAGTGCAGTCCAGATAATGAAACATTGTTGAGAAAAGTAAATAGCTATAATTATCATAAAATATTTTATACAAAGCACTGAAAGTGTAGACAGGAGTGGGGAGTCATAACACAGTTAATGTATTTATGTATCTTTTGCTGTGTACACATAAAAAAGAGAGCACATGCTTTCCCCTAATGCTCATATAATGCCTGGAGGCTGGAAAGCAAAAGAAGGGAGATAAATGAAGAGGGAAGGAAGAATGCAAATTGGCTGCAAGGCAAGTTGGTGGTTCATGATCCTTGCTTTGACTTTGATCTAGTGTCATTAATGAGCAATTTTGTGAAGCTGCAAGGCATTCTCTGGTTGCAGGATAAATTCAGCTTAGGTTGCCCATGCAGGTGTGCATGACACAAGAAGCCTTCCAGAATGTATGCATTCTTCCAAAAATGTGTTCATCATTTCATTTTAATAACTTAAACTGCTGTGGTTGAACATCACTTCAAGACATAAAGTATCAGATATTAATGTAAGTAGTTTTGAAATGTACTGCTTAAATCAAAGGGGAGGAGAGAGTCCTGAATCCAATCCATTGTGAAATGAACAACTTTGCTGAGATGATGCAAACTACTTCCTGTTTATGATTACAGCTAATAAGGGTATAAGCAGCTGGTATCACCATAATTCCTACAAGAATTCTGATCCCATTTGAGAGTGAGTTGTGTTACATGTACAGTACTCATTAGCTGTCCATAATCTTCCCCTTACCTGGAAAAAAGTCTTACCAAAATCAGTTCCTCAAGTTTTTGGCTTTACACCTTTACTAGAAAGTAGAAAATATCTCTTACTCTCTGCCCCCTAACTCTAAGCAATAGTATCTCCTTCAGGGCATTTATTTAGACGAAGCAAGAAATTCTCTGCATGTTTATTAGATGGCCAGGGAAAACTGAGAGAACAAATCCTTTTTTCTGGCCTATAAGATTGGCACAAGACTGGAAAAGGAATCTGTGCAAAAACTTATCTGATCCAAGCAGAGGTGTAAGAAGTAGGTATCAGCATTTGCATCTATATATTTGACACAGGAGTGAGTAAGTGCAGTAATGGAATTTTCTGATGTTTGCTTGGGGTTTTTTGTTCATACAAATTAGCATAGTTAAATATTGAATTAATAAAAATATGTATGCCAAAAAAGACTCATTGTCAAAATTTCCTACACACAATCCAACATCTAAAACCAAACAAGGCCCAAATCCCACAAAAACAACTGTATTCATTGTACTGATTTCTTTTTCTCAGGTGGCCAGTCCACTGTAAAAGACAAGAAATTAAAAAAGAAAAAGATGTTATCATTTAAAATTTTTAAGATGCTTTGTAATACAAAACTGAAGAAAAGGTGTGTGATTGCAAAATACCATTTCTGGTAGCAGTTTTAATCCTGCCCTTTTTTAGCTTTCTAGTATGTGAATTTAAGAATTATTTTAATAATAATTTTAATACTATTCAAGTTATTAATACATACACACATAATACTAGTATGACTTCTTTCACTCTTTGAAACTGGAGTACTAAACCCTTTTTCTTTCCCAGCAAGAAGGAACTGCTGAAGAAGGCCACTGAAATGATATACCTTGCACTACCCAATAATTAATGGATTATGAAAAACCTCTAAACATTAGCTAATCACTTATGAACTAGATGGTGGCACACTAGTATTTGGAAATAATTTTAGAGGAGATCTGCAGATTTTCTAAACAAAAAGATTAGAAATAAAAGGCAAGTGAATTACAAGGCAGTCTCCTTGCAGTCAGTCAAGAATGCACATTATAATGTAGAACGGTAGAACTTGAGCTTTGAAATGAGCTTGAGCTTACAGACCCAGGTAACAGAGAAGGAAAGCCATAAAAGCAGCAAGTCCAGTCCTGCTGCTACTCAAGGGAACAGCAGAACTGGTATTTACACTTGCTGGGTTCTGGTCCCCTGAGCATTCCCTGCTCCTAACGCCACCTGCTAGCTGGTCTGTGAATTGTACCAGGCAAGGACAGCTGGTCTTCCAGAGGACTTTCTCTGAGTCTAATGTCAATAAGAAGAACCACAGAGGCACACACAACTAGATATTTTGAATTAGAAAGATATTATATGAATATGTGAATTTATTTGGAGCTTCCCAAGACAGGTGGTGAGGCCAGTGAGGTGCTGATACACGGGACCTGATATGCGTGTTCTCTAGAACAAGTACCTGAGGGTCTTCGAGAAGAATTAGGAGAAACATCATACCAAATTTACTCAGCAGCTAAAGTTACTATTCTCAAGCTTGAATGGGCTACAGTTAGTAGAGATTTTTCCTTTATTTGTCTCAATTTTTTTTATTATAAAGTGTGTTGTATAGGTAACAATGTAACACTCATTAGTTCCCCAAACCTCAGTAAGATAACTATTACCTCATTAATTTAATAGAATTTTCGCTTTTTTTCCTTCACCTTTATTGCTAAAATTCCAAACCAATTAGTTTTCCAGGCATTTTGAATGCATCTGTCTTCAGACAGAGGTAAAGAACAAATTGAAGTTATCTCTTTAAAATAAAAATAATCAGACTAAACACCACAATTGTAGGATGAGGTTTTTTTTTTAAAAAAAGATAGTGTTTGCTAATGTATCTCTTTCTAAATAGATTAAGATTACTCTTCTAAACTATTTATAGTTTTATATAAATATAAATAGTTATTATATAAATATACATTTATAAAATACAAATATATATTTATATTATATATTTATATTATATATTTATATAAATATAAATATTATATTTATATTTTCATTATGAAGAATTTCACAGAATCATATAGTGGTACACTCTTATTGTGCCATAGATGTATTGCTGTTATTCTTTATATGGCAGCTGCAGATTTTAAATGCTTCTCCATGAAGGGTATGGATAATGCTTCTATCAGGAAAGACTGACACACATAATACTCTTTCTTAATAATATTAATATTTCATAAATTATTAATAATAAATCAATACATAAATTAAATTATATTTGCATATTATTGAATTATAAATTAATGATCCAGACCACTTTAATGACTTGTGTGGGATAAAACTTCATTTTGGTGGGACAATAAGGGTTTTGGGGGAATAAAGGCCTGGCAGAGTCAGAAAACTAGCAGGGATCAGAAAACCAGGACTCTTCCTAATGGTGGTGGGAGTCTGGGGTGACAGACCTCACTATGTAGCTTATTTCAGACACACACAGGCCTAGTTTCTAAGCCTTTTTAGGTCTCTTTAGGTTGCCCCTGAAAGTATCTAAATTCAGTTAAATATGAGCAAATATCAAATGCATGGGATGACTGTATTTGGCCAAGTCCCAAAAGGTGTTTTTTTAGTAAATTACAAGTTAGGAAATATGAGAAATTAACTCATCTAGTGAGAACAAAATACTAAAAATCTCATTATATTTTAATTTGATTTTAAATTTCATGAGTGTCCATCCTCCCTCAGATAAAAAGAAAGGTGTGTTTGGATTTTAAAGATACTTCACTAGGTAATAAAGTCTTCCAGCTTCTTGGCCAGACAGATTTGTGAGAAACATTGTTTGTACAATAAGTTACCACCTTACTGTTTTTCTATTCACAAGTTAGTAGAATTTTAAGGTATATTTAGCTGTTTTTTTCTTGTTCAGTAGAAGTTAGGAAATACCATAATGTTTCCTCCAGATGTCCCTTACAAATCTGTTTTAAACAGGTTGTGTTTGACACACTGGACATGGAGAGCATAGGATACCTCACAAAGAGGAAGATAAATAGACCAATATGTCAGGAGGTTTGCAGTTTCATTCTTTTAATGCAATGTGGTTCAAAGTCCCAAGTTTCGTTGACCAAAAGTAGTTTTTTCCACAATTTTGAGATCAAAAGTACATATTTTTTCATGTGGATGTGGGGAGAAATGCCTTTTATTTGATAAACAGAAGAAATGGGAAGGCTCACTAAGACGGCTTGAATTCTTTAAATACAGCTTTTATTAATTTGAAATATATCTATCTATATCTAGCTGATGCAATATATTCTGTGTTTAGAAGAACAGCATCTCACCCTTAGCATGTGCTTACATCTCCCAAGGACTGCTCTTAAACATTTCTATTAAATACTTTAGTAATCAGTTGCTTAAAATGCTGTCAGATTTGAACAACAATGTGAATATTTGCTTTCGGCAGTGGGTAGAAGCTACTTTTTAGAGGTTTTTTTTTTTTTTTTTTGCTGATTTATAACAATGTATATGAATCTTGCAGGTTTTTTGTGTGTACACATGTATGTGCATTTTTGAGTACACTTGCATCCTGGAGGTTTGTTTAGGTTCTCCTAGTCATTAATGAAAAAATCTGGAAATATTAATTGATCGGTACCTAAAAAACCCCATATATAGTGAACAGAATAAACATACACTACATTGTATTTTATATTTTTTTTTCCTCTGGCTTATGAAATATGCACAAAATACATGTTTACAACCTTAATTACTATACATTTGTTGTGATAAAAATATTATTATGTTGATTAATAAACCAAAGTATAATAGCAGAAAATGAATTTTTTTTATTAATTCTTAGACTTGTAATTTACTCCCAGATTTCTGTCTGTCAATTTGCTTAGTTTGAATGAAGTACAATTATTTTAAGTAGGGCAAAAAAGTATACATACCCACAATAATTCCAGTTTTACAAAACAGAAAACTGAAGGCCAGGTCACATCTTCCCCATTTGTCTGGCCCCAGGGGAAAAGAAGAAGAAGCATGATTATTCCTCATCAGTCACAAACAGAGGCAACACCTTCTCCCCAAACTTTGATATTTACCTTCCAATATTAGACGTAACTGACAAAGTATTGCTATGGACTTTAACTTTTCAAGGTTTACTTTATTAAATATGATGCTTCTTACTGGTTCTTGATACTTTCATATGTTTATACAATGCTTTAAAAATCATTTGGAAACTGAAAAGTACTTCACTTCTCAATTAATTTCAATACAATTATATTTATAGACCCAGGTGATAATTAATTTTTAAATAAAACAAACTTAGAAAAATTCTCTAACACAATAAAAGTGTAGTTTTCATCATAAGTACCAATGTTACAAATGTTTCTGTTTCTTTCAATTACTAATGTTTGTTGTTTGTTTTTTGGGGTTTTTTTAATTTTATTTTTAACATCTCATATTACTGATTTCACTTTGAATTTCAGTTCACAGTTTTCCCAAATGAGTGCAAAGTAGCTTTTTTTTTTTTTTGTCTTTGCTTGGTCATTGATTAGGTTGAGACATTTCTAAACAAAAAGGAATGCTTGATGGAAACTTTCATGGAAAAAAAAAGGTGCAGGCTTTCACATGTACTATTTCTGCATGTATTATACAGATGGTTTTGAACATGTCCTTACATTCATTGCTGATTTAGGGTTTGTGCTGAATAGGCATCTTTCGCTGCTTCAGCTAAATATAATTGAACCTGTACCAAAGACAAAGTGCTGCATGCAGGGCTTGCATACAGTACAGCAGTTTATACAATCTGGCTTTATAAAGATTGATCTGATAAGAATAAAGGAAAATATGACTCAACTTTCATTCCATCTCACATAGAGAGAAATGTGGAAAGTTTAATGCCGAACTGTGAAAAGATTCAGTAAATCACCACAAATCACTTCTACTAAGCCAAAACTGGGTAATTTACACAGCACTTTGTGATCTTCAAACAATTTGCAGTGTGCAATTATTCATGCCACAACATGGGGCCACAGCGTCCAAGCTGCCTGTTTGTTCTACGGCTGAAGCAGAGGTGTTTGAAAACTGCAAGAGCCTACCAAAGGCCCAGAGATCATGGCTAATGTGACACCCCCAGGCCTAATCTTCTTAGAGCACTGGGATAAAATAAGTATCCATTACAAAATCAGCCTTCATCCTGCCCCCTTCTGTGCTCTGCCACTCTGATAGCCAACACGAAGACAATTGCATGATTCTGGGCTTAATCAGGTATTAGGAGCTAATGCAGTACGAGAAGAGGCTAATCTCCATATTTACTCCATCTGTACTTACGGACCTGACTTGCCTGCCCCCGATAGATCAAAAGGAATTGGCAAAAACCAGATTAGAGATGAAGAAAGGAGAGAGAGGTCCAAGAAGTGTAAGAGGCAAAATTCTCTGCTTTCCTCAGTTGTGTATATGTGTATTAAAGCCATGTGGTCTAATCCCATGGAAACACTTTCCATTGTATTTCTTTTTCTTCTTGTCCCTACCCCCACCCTCTGTCTCCATCTTTAAATATGGAAATTGCCATTGCAATTAAAGTTATTGATAAGTGTACCACACCATTTCTAAGGATCGACTTTTACACAATTAAATAAATATATATATATATACATTATATATATATATATTAGATATGGATTTTATTTCAGTTTATTATGGCATTTATTTATGACTGACACATGTGTAGAGCTCTCTTCTGGGTCCATTTCAAAATCTGATGAAAATCTCATAGCTAGGCAGAACTCATTAATTCCAGGTCTTTGTAAGTGCTCTTTGTAAGTACTACATAGACAATGTACCCTTCCGTGACCTTAAGTTAAAATGAGTGTGAGAAAAGAAAAGAGAGGAAAAAAGTCTTTGTAAAATTAGCTGTTTTCCTTTTAGTCACTCAGAAGTAACTGGTTATCTTTCTGTATCTTATCATCTACAATATCTTGGCATTCTCTTCTGAGGCTTTTGCTACGAGCAGATACTTATGATTCCAGAAACATGGACAGATGGGTAAGGAAAAGAGAGCAAAGGAAATTCACACACTCACCACTGTTGGCAGTCACCTGCTGTTTGTAAACAGTGACATGTGGCCACCAATAATGACCTTCAAGCTAGGAAATGTATGTACCAAATTAACTCAAAGGCTCTGGTCACCTTGGGTTGCTGATGAGCAAGTTTTATGAAGGTGGGATGCATTCCTTAGCAAGGGTGGAAGAAGCCTGTACTCAAAAGAGTGCTCAGGAAAGCTGAGGACATTTCAAAGGGTGCACTGTCGTCCTTTTTTGGAAAGCTGACAGACTCACTATTTTTTTGACTCCTTACAAACCCCAAGTGGTGCCAGAAGAGAGCTGTGTTGCTGCCGATTTTTGGCAATAGAGCTCACCTCATTAGAGTGGATTAAGTCATGATGCTGAGAAGGATAAAAGGTGAAAAGCAAAAACAGTGGATGGCAAACACAGAAAGCTCAGAGTGTCATTTGTATGCTGACGCTATTATTGACTAGAGCCCATGTGGTTCACACTTTTCAATTACCGTCTGCTAGAAAGGTGGCCTGTAATTGCAAAGGCTGATGCCAGTGCACCAAATGTCAAGGGAGCCTCCCTAACCCTCATCACCTTTTCTTGATGCTTGACTTGAGGATGTTCAAAGGCAAAAAGCCACAGCCTGCAGATCTCCCTGAGGAAGAAAAAGATGCCATTTAAAAAAAAAGAAAAAAAAGAAAAAAAGATAAAGCCTCAACAACTCAACCTCCCTCATTTAAAAACCTAGAGTTAAATTCATTATCCTGTGACCTTGTCCTTTACCCTCTGTTTAGCAAGGACATCCACTGGCATTAGTGAGAATTATACCATGTCCTGCATCATGAAGATGCAGGACAGGATTGCATTTTTTAGTTTTGTGGTGCTGAAGTTGCCGAGGTGCTGAACAGCATCCAACTGACAGTGATTGCCAGAGATGCTCTTTCACAGGATTTTTAAAAGGTGGAAAATGGCCAAACTTAGTTTTCCTCTAAACTCCAATAGATATTCTCACTAACAGCACGGTGTCACTTTTAACTGAGATGCATTACTTAAGCTGGTATTATGCCATCCCTGCAGGTCCTAGAATAGCCTGTGCACTTTCACCCCCATTTATTTAAAAGCTCAAGTGCACTTTTTTGTACATCTTTATTTCATCATACATTATTTTTTCACAGCTACAACTAAGGTAGTTATTGAATGAAAACACTGAACTGTTTGACTGAAACATCCTCAGAAAACTCAGAGCAAATCCAGAATTTCAGATTAATTTTTCTATGATTAAAAATCTAGTGAATTTTACCAATGTGTGTCACATATTTTTTGTTATTTGAAAAATTATTTTGATAATTACATTTCTTCTCAGCAATAAATGCTGGAAAACAATATATTGTATACTGTATTAGAAATTTATATGAAAAAGTAAGGTCGATTTATACTGAAAACAGATTTCTCTGTTTATAAAAAATACTTCTCCTGTGCTTGTTTTTCAAATTCTTCAAAATATAATTCAATTATATGTCTTTTTTTATATTAAGACTTTTTATCATAGACTTTTTTTTTCTTTTTTTTTTTTTAGTTACTTCAATAATTGGACCAAATCCCTGAATCAGAAGAGAGAGTTTAACATGTGAGTATTAGCATCTGGTTTTTACAAAAGTGGGATACTTTACCTTTGCAATGGAAGCAAACATGAGAATGCCACATTGGTGATTATTAGGTAGATTTAGTGCCCAGTCATTAATCCAAAGTTATCTTCCAATCTTTTTTTTCCCTCAAATTCATCAGCAAAATTCTGTTGGAAGAATACTTTTGTTGACTAAGTGTCATACTGACATATCTTAGATCCTAATTTCAAACCCTAGAGACACCAAATCAGTTTTCACTTCCAGTGAGAGATGAAAAAATTTGATTCATAACTTACCTGATGAAGTTTTAAGTAGCTAAAATAACACAGTTTTCCTGAATTGAAATTAAATTGTATTGAAATTGTATTGAAATTTTCATTAAGCTGTGTGACCAGCTGGAATTTTAACGTATTCTTGTCTGTAAATTAAAGATAATTCATAATATTTTCTAAGAGCATAATTCTAACGCTATCAGAGAGAATAGCAGACAAACTTTTGTGACCAAACTTTGTGTGACCTATTTTGCTGGCCCCATTGTCCAAAATGACTTTATTTTAGAGTTTTACAACAAATTTGATTTTATGTACATGAAGAGGTTTTACTTAAACATGGTATTAGTATTGCTTTTTAGTTTGCAATACCAGCTGCAGCTTGTATGTAAATTTACAAATATTTAAATCACCAAAAAGGTTTAAATCTGTTCATCCAGCCTTGAAGATTTTCATTTTACAGTGAGCTTGAAAATACTTTGCTTGAATTTCCCTCAAAAACGAAAAAATACTTTTAGGCATAAAACTTCACCGAAGAACTTTCTTCAAATCCAATTGCACAGTCCAAAATTTTTGCAAATTTATTTTTTTCCTCTTCTTATTTCTCAGAACGTAAGTGTCCCATATTTTGGGGAAATTGGAAAATCTTAGAGTGAAACTACTTGCCTTTCTCAGACTTTGACCACTACTATCAAGTCAGTTCATGTCGAAGTTAACATCTACTTTTTTCTCTCTGGGTAAAAATTTTGATCCTTCACTCTCCTCTCCTTGCTCCTTTACAGTAACATCTCTGCAAATGGGCTAGAAATATGAATCAGTTTTACTTCTCTTTTTTATGAGCACATTGTGAGACAATGCCTTATAAAATGCATCACTGTAATGTAATTTTGGAATACAGGTACTTTGAACTCACAAGTGATTATGCTGTGATCGGATGGTAGGCTGAACTTTTTTGAGTCAACTTTGAGAGAAAAAAGTTCTGGGCAAGACAAGGGAAAAAAACATGGGAAATTATATGTTCTCCCTTGGGTATTTGGTGGACAATATTAAAAATACATGCAAGTTAAATGCAAGTACACAGTGAAGGGGAACCCAGACATAAGGTGGAAGCTGGGAAGTGTCCTACTCTATTCCTACGTGATGCAGAGCAGTAGATGCAGCAGCCCCATGTGCTAAGAAGTCTCCATAAGAAACAGTTAAAGGGAAACTTTTAAAACCTAAGCAAATATTCAAAATTGGGAAAGTATTCAAAATTATGAGTCTTGTCACCAAAATTTTATTGCCTTCCCCAGGAAAGAAAATAATCTGAATACCAGCTCAGAATCTGGGCGCTCAGCTAATGATAAAACTTTCTAAATTTTGTTTTCAGTCTGCACGTTGAAATCCCATAATCATCATCTCCTTTCCATTTTTTAGTCTATCCCACCTCAAATAAATGAATCTCTACTTTAATATTAGACATTTCTCTTGATAAGGAAACCAATGGAAAAACACCAGGAAAGAATAATTGCCAAATAGCTTTTGTTTATGTATTTATTTATTTCTATATTCTTCAAAAAAGAATATTGTTTAAAATTTGTCTCAGAATAATTTTTGTGATTAACTCTTGGTCTGTAACAAATTAAACCAAATTTGCTCTGACGCTAGGCTTTATTGGACATATATTTACCTTTAAATGGTGATTAAGGTCCTTAGGATAAAATGTTCGATTTCTTTTATACAGATTAAAAAAATACTCCTAGTCTAGGCTGGAAAATTGTCACTTTTCCAAGTATTAAAACCAGTGAATTACTGTAAGACCATAGGACCAACAGTGACAGTTCAGCTAACTTAAAAGACTTCATCAAAAGTCCAGTTCTCTTTTTAAAACAAAATTTCCTACACTTACTTGAAGCACTGTGTTTTTTCAGCTTTACACAGTCAACGAGCCTAATAGCAAGCTCCTTCATTCTGTAAATTCTAGATCTTAAGTGCCATGAAATTTGATACTAAATCTAAGTTTATTTACCAAATGGTGTTGATGATTGGTGATGCTGTCTGCATTCAGGGACTACTAAATGCCAAGAAACACATGAATTAGACACAAGAATTTAGAAATTCTAAGTCTGGAGTGTTCAGAAATTGTGTCTTCCTATAGTCTGGAAAAGTACCTATGCTGTTATGCTTCAAAAATGTAACTTCTGGTCTTCATAACCTTGTGAATAAGAAGTGATTAAAAATTTTTGCAGAAAAATTCCAGTGAACAGGAAAGGACCACATATCCTTGGAAATCTAAAACACTTTCACTTGATAGTCCTGATAGTGGAAATGGAGTGAAATACGCACTGTGTTTAAATTTAAAATTATATTCTAAATTTATAATTTAGTCCAATAGTATGGTTCAAACAGTCTTTAAAAAGTTTATTTTATTTACAATTTTTAATGTGGAAATTATTGGAATTGAAGAGCAACCAAATTTCACTCTCCATTTTCCCAAGTCCCTGCCTGCCACTTTTGAATAATTAAAACTTCTTTTGCTTTGAGATAGATGCACTGATACTATGTGGATATGGAAAGGACATTTTCAAAGGCAAGTCATTGACAGTAAAAAAAAAAAAAAAAAAAAAAAGGTTTACTGTTCCCTTTATTTGCCCCTAATATTTTCCCTTTTAGTTACTAGCAGCAGTGTCATATTAAATGACTTCCCCCTTTAAACTGTTAAGTGGTGCTAGTTCAGTTTTAGCGGTAAGTCGCCAGCAGACTCGGGGGACAAGTGCTATCTCCTATGGCCCTGAAAATTGATATTGAACATGGAAGGAAAAATCTCACAAGCTGATAGCAATTAGCTAAAAAGGATTTGCGACTCCATGATTCATCACACTAGGGGATCAAAGTCATTTACAGAGAGTGTTTCTACAGTCCCTGCCTGCTGCTCTAAAGATATACCTCTGTTTATCTCTCACACTGCGGTGTGACATTTCCTTTTTTAAGAGCCCATTTTCTTAGAAACGTAGCACTGGGCTGCTGCAGCACAGGCAGTCTTTGATTCTCCACTGACTGCCTAAATGACACGATGGCTCTAATGGCACAGCTTTAGCAGGAGCTTGCAAAGGGAATTGGACTTATTATTTACATAAGTGGACTAACAGGTCAGGTCTGGTACTTGCTTGTAAAAACGAGGACAAGGTCTTCTCATGGCAAGTGGTGTAAGGCAGGTCTCTTGGAGCTCTGTGGAGCTTTTATGATTTTTTTTGTTCATCAGGAACACTAACTTTCAAAATTAAGCCTCACTTTCTAGATATGTTTTTAGAAATATCTTACAACAGAATCCCACATAATTTTATCAGAGGATTAAAAGAGATCTAGCTCAATACCAAAGATCTTTTTAGTTTTGTTTTGGTTTTTTTTCCAGAGAAGAATTATACTCCTCTATCCCTCCAAAATTCACTCTAACACTTTGAAAACAAACACTTTGAAACAAACTTTGACCAACACATTGTTCAAAATGTAATTTTGCTTTTATAATAGTATGATATGAAAAAAAAAAAAAAAAAGAAAGTAAAAAAAAAATAACAAAGAGCCATTACATTTTGCCACTTCCAGGACCAAAGTTCTTTTCTAACTCAGTAGTAGGAATTTGATTTGTTTCTCAGAGCCACCACCTGAAATCATGGAGGTCTTATAACTTCTAAAGATTTTTTTTTTCACTAAGGCTGGAAACACTGAGCTCCTTAGTGGAAGACAAAATGGTGTTTATCCAGTGATAATATTGTTACAGCCTTTGCCAGGTTTATTTTGGTCAGAGTTTTACAAAGGGGTGACATTTTCATTAGCCTGCTCCTAACTGCTGGCTGTCTCACTCCTTTGATAGGGAGCACTAAATACGTATGAAAAGTTCACAATGATGTGGCGGTATTTACTCTTAAGTGGTATCTCCTAATTAATACCTATTACTTTGTTGTGAATCCAGCCTTAGAAACAACAAATCTCCTAAGACTTAATGGGGAGGGGGTAATATAAGGCTTGTCTGTGACAAAATTTGGGAGGACACACCAAGGAATGTTCTGCTTGCGAGGACCACAGCCTGTTGCTCTGAGACTTGAAGGGGCTCCAGAGGTAATAGGAGACAGCAGAGAAACGCGAGTGAAACTACTTGATTTAAGTTGTATTCCTTTGAGAAGGTAACAACAAGTTTGCAGAGGACAGCAAGCTGGTTGGTGTAGTTCACGTGCCCTGAAGGACGGGATGCCACCCCAGGGGACCTGGACAAGCTCAAGAAATGGGCAGATGGGAATGTCATGTGGCTTACCAAGACCAAGTGCAAGGTGCTGTACCAAGGTTGAGGCAACCCCTGGTATCAGGACAGGCTGGGGATGAACAGATGGAGAACAGCCCTGCTGAGAAGGGCTTGGGGTGCTGGTGGGTGAGAGGCTGGACATGAGCTGGCAATGGAAACTCCTAGCCCAGAAAGCCAAATGTGTCCTGAACTGTATCAAAAACATTTTGACCAGCAAGGCAAGGGAGGCAATTCTGCCCCCTGCTTTGCTCTCCTGAGACCCCACCTGGAGTGTAGGATCCAGCTTTGGGGTTCTCAGCACAAGAAGGACATGGACCTTTTGGAGCAAGTCCAGAGTGGGGGTGGGGCACAAAAACGTCTCTTGTTACAAAGACAGGATGACAGGGCTGCGGTTGTTCAGCCTGGGGAAAAAAAAAAAAAAAAGAAAAAAGGAAAAGGAGAAAAATTGTGGTCTTCCAGGGCTTAAAAGTGGCTTACAAGAAAGATGAGAACATTCTTTTTGGGAGGGTCTATTGCAATTGGACAAGAGATGGTGATTTTAAACTGAAAGGATATATTTAGATTGGACATAGAGCATGAATTCTGTACAATGAGGGGGGTGAAACAGTAGAAAAGACTACCCAAAAAAGTGGTAGATGCCCATCCCTGGCAACAGTTAAGGCCAGGTTATGTGGACAAGGGTCTGAACAACCTGATCCAGGGAAAGATCCAGGGGGTGTTGGACTAAATGCTCTTTAAAGTTCCTTTCCCACTTAAACCATTTTATGGTTCTATGATAATATAGCCTGGAAAATACAGTAGACCTAGAAAGTTCTTTCTTATGTTAAAACAAACAATTTTTGTTTCATTTCATTTTCTGTATCTGTGGAAACACTCTAAGAAGTGTGTGCAATTGATATACAAGGGTGTAAATTTATTTACCTGTCTTTTTATTAATTCAATAGCTTAAACTTGGCCAATCCTGATACTTGCCAGAACATTTTGATATTTTGGAAATAATTCTTATTAATTCTTCACATACTTTTATATGACATGAACAAGTATACCCCAGTTCTTCCAGTAATCTTTGTTTCATTTATTCGCTTCCCATTGACCCACACCTCCCCCACTGCCTTCCCAGGAAACAGCTTTGTAAGTCCACCCAAATATCTGCAGGAACTGTACATAGTGCTTCCACCTGAAGGATCATGAGTATGTAGCTGGTAAAACAAAGACTGCAATCAGAACTTCATTTCAGAGATGGAGATTTGTATTTTATTTTAGATGTTGGTTCCAGTATCTGCTACTGTGATTATTTTTTGTGTAGGCTGCCTCTGGTAGGTTCCTGCTTTGCCTTTTTTTTTTCCAAGTAACACCTGGAAAGTGGTTTATTACAGCATTTTGTGTGTTAAAACCTAGTCTAGGATCTCTTCTCACAGGAAGGAAATGTTCCTTTGGATTCAGTGCTGTAGCTGGCAGGTATCTTACACACTATTACATGAAAACCTCAAAGATTTTTGGCACATACCTTGGAACCCAGTAGATTTGGAAGACAAACAATCAAGACACTGGTTTGTGTGCTCAAGAAAGGCACAAGGTGAATAAACCCCAAACTCAGATTTCTTGTATTACAAAGGCAGAAATGGATCCCTCATCAGTGGGGAAATGCAGTCCCTCCAGAAGTGGCCATGTCCAGTCTCAGTCTGTTATCACATATGGTAAAACCAGCAGCATATTCCTGCAAGATGTTGATGTTGCTCCTCTTTAGAGCAGCAGCAGAGTGCTCTTGACAGTGTTCCCCCAGAGTCACCCTACCCTGCCCTGCCAGATGGTGCTCACATCAAGTGCACAGCCAGCATAACCTGCTCTTCCCCAGCCTGTGCGAATCCCTTGAAATGAGAGGCAGAGATTTTCCTTTGGGTCCTATGCAGAGGAAAGCAAGATAATTTCTCTTCTTGGTGGCTGAATCATGTGTTTACAAGTAATTCCTGTGGCTGAAATGGTTGTGCAAAGAGAGTGAAAACTGGTGCTTAAAACCCGTTCATCCTGACAAGCTAAAAAGAAGGGAGAAGTGACTTTTGAGGAGATTCATTGAGCACCATTCTTGTAAACCAAATGAGTATGGCCTGAGAGGGTCTGTGGACTAACAAGATTCTGAACTCACTTCTAAAAAATTCAAGATTTGTAGGAGTTAAAATACATGACCTTCTGTGTTTTGGATGCATTGGAAAGGGCATAACTATACAAGAAGTAGTTGAGAAAATAGGGTATGGCTTGTGCTGAACTCATATTCAAGAGAGAACTAAGGATTCAGAATGAATTCTTTCAAAATTTGACAGAGTTTGAAGGATAAGAAGAGAAATCTCAGGAAAGCTCAAAATACTCAGCTAATGCATTTCTGTTAAAAAAATAATTCCTAGTTTCATTCTTGCAGAAATAAAAATTGGTTGCTATATTTTTAGGATCATTTTTGCCATGAAGAAACGGTTTTAGAAAAAGGTACTTCAAATTGTTATTTTATTTTGTTTTATTTTATTTTATTTTAAAATCTGGTGTTTGTGAAATTTATCATTGTACTGGAACCTGGTAGACTTTAATATGTTTTATCTAAATTCATGAAAATATTTCTTATTACAATAAGCTAATGATAAATTGAAATAGTTTATTCTGATTGGTTAACAGTCTTGAATGTGCTCTAATTTAAAAAATCCAAACCCCAAAACTGGACCAGAAAGTGTTCTATGTCTGTGCTACAGACTGGGAGAAAATAAATTAAGTGTCTTGAGCATGTGAACTCCTAGAATCACAGAATATTGATTTTTTATTTATCTATATGAGGCAGAAGCATTAAAACAGGTGGTTGTGAAGCTTCATGGAACTATCAAGCTACACCCATTTACCTCAACTAAAAATCTGGCCTAGTAGTAGTGTATATGAATGACTATATGAATTACTGAGTGATGTGACCTCTATAAACAGTTCCTGTCCTGTCCAAAATAATTTCTATTCAGTCTCAAAATAAATTGCATTTCTGCATGTAACCAAAGTTCATGACATGTTTATAATGTGTCATCTTTGGGCTCCAGTCTTTTCAAATGAACATTTAAGAGACCAAAGATTTCCTCAAATAAATATGCAGTAAAGCAAATAATAAAGAGACCCAATGCAGTTATAATGTTTGTCATTACTTACCCACATATGCCTGAAGGATCTCTTTTTGCTTAGATTGCACATATGCAAAATGAATATATATATTTTTCCCAGTCTTTATTTCTGGGCTTTTTGCATGTTAGAAATGATTTAACTCCGAGACTAATTTATAAATTTGTTTGTAAATTACTTCTAGTTGCTTCCTCAATTAAAATTAATTTTTATCTGCAAAATGCATTCCTCCAATTATCTGCTTTTTTTTTTTTTCCTCTCCCTCCAGCATAAGGCAGTCCTATTTCCTATTTTGTCATTATTTCCCATCCTTGTACTACCATTTTTCCTTCTCCTGCTGTATCAGTGGTGGCAATATGACTGCTTATGGGACTGCTACATAAATCAAGAAACAGCCAGCTTTGTCACCTAAGGAAATGTAACATCAAATTGCATTCAATCTGTTTTCCTTTCATGCACACACATGCATGAATCTACTGAGGTAACAGGGAATCCTATGAAATTGTTTTTCATCCTTGCCTTCATGTTTTGTCTCAAAGTATGGCAATGGTTGTAATTATTGTGTCTTTTGTTGCATTAGATTTGTTTTTCCAAGACTGTGCTTTGACAAAATGTCAATGAAAGAAAATTAATAAAATTAGTGATGCTGAAATTGAAACGCCCATTGAGAAAGAAAGTTTGTACATGAAACTTGTGTTTTCTACTACCTTTTGCTGATTTTAAGATGGATTTTCCATAATATTTTATTCAGAAATTTTTAAATAATAAAAATTGAGCCCAAAATGTTATACATTCAAATACAAGTGAAAGAAATCTCTGAACTATTTTTGAAGGAAAACTGGGTCCTGTAATTGTTGTGTGGCAGATGTCATTTGTTTGTATAAAAAAACTTTCTTGTCTTTCCTGATGGTTGATGTTTCTATGTCCAGGTACAGTGTATTATTTGACCACATTTTTAAACACACAGTCAGTATAAGTCACTTCAGAGCATGTTATTAGAGCTATTTCTTGCCTCTGGCTGATGTCCCAGAAGAAGATGATAAATCATCCACTTATGCTACAGAAGGGGAAAAAAAAATCAATGTTGAAAACTTCCATGGTCAGCTTTACTCAGGACAACTAAACTCTACAGTGACAAAATACTGATGATGTCATCAATAAAGTAAATTAATGCTGTGAACAACTAAGAATTGTGAACTGCCTTGCAGCATGTTGTAGAATATGAAGAAAAGTTTTTGAGAACTAAAGTTGCAGACTCTAGCTGTTTTTGAACTCTAAGAGCAAGGTGAGATTCATCCTTAAAAGCCAGTGCCAGAGAATACAATTAATTTTTTTATAAGCAGAACACATGTGTAGGCAGCAACATGATCAAGTCTTGGGATTTTGACTCTTCTGCAGCCCTGGACAAGAAAACTGGACAACAACCTCTACAGAATCAATAGTTAGACATAATTATGTATATGTGTTATTAGTCTGAATTCATAGAGGATTTCATGTACTTGTTTTAGAACTGGATTACAGCAAACAAATAACCACTGAAAGATATTTAATTAGTCAGCTTTAAAAATCACATATTCTATATGAGGTCTTTACGAAAAAAAAGGTTCACATACTACTTATTAGAGTGACCCATTTTAAATGTAGCTCCCCTGGCAACAGGCAGGGAATGATGGCCCAGACTGATTTCTTCTAAATGTCCCTCCTGCCTTAATATGGGTACCAGGAGTCTCTGAGTGGTCCCCATCTTACCTGCTACTGAAAGCAAATGGAGCTTATAGATTGACATGTCTACAAAACTCCTGCAGTCTGAGTTAGTCTCAGGACTGGCTGGGAAGTGTGCTAGTTCCAAAAGAATGCCAGTTCTAGCAAGAACCAGGACAGCTGCAGCCGGTGCATATTACTTATTGAAGTGCACTTAGCTGCAAAATTGAAGTGTCAGTAATTAACCAGGTCAATTTTCATGTCATTAGTTATGCTTGCAGGTTTAACATAGAGCAAAAAAGCACTGTTTAAAAAAACCCAAAGGGTAATAATATTACATGGGGAGATAAAGACAAGAAATAAACTCCAAGTTGAGATGGTTTGTTTAAATCAAGATGAACAATCACTATATACATCTAGGGACAACTGTATTCTGAAAGTGAGAGGAACTCAGTAATATTTCCTTATCACTAGATTTTGTAATCAGGTTAGAACTCAACCTGAGAATCAAAATACAACATCTCTTGTAATTTAATAATACTGAATCAAGCAATTAATCATACATCCATTTATTTCATGCAGTAACTGAAAAACTGTGGATTATTTACCCTGCAGAAAAGACATAAAAATTAAGCCAAAAAAGCAGCTGATATACCAAGTATGAAGCATGAGAAAAGTTGCTTCTCAAAGCAAATTTTAGTCTGCCATGAACATGTGTCTTTGATTCAGGTGAAGGGCTGAAAGTACACCAGGAAATGACAAAGGTGAAATCAAAATCTGCCCTGGATGAAGTGAAAACACAGACAGAGGTTAGAGGAGGGAGAATATGATTCTCGTAATCTGCTGTTTAGTTTTAAATGAAAGATATTTTTTGTTCAGAGTACAGAGTGCATCAGCAGAAGAGGATCACTGTTACATCCTATCCTGGCATTAATCTGACGGATATTGGGAATTTGAGTAGCAGGAGGAGAGTGGGCTGCTCTGGAAAAATTCTGACAGCACATGAAAGGAGGGGAGTAAAACATCTAAAATCAGAAAGCTGGGGGATGGTCTTGATAAAGTTGTGCTAAACTGCTAGTTGTTAGCTTGTGAGCTTTTCAGGAAACTAGAATGTTACTCTTGATGTTAAAAACATTTTAGTTCTGAACTAATTTAATTTATTGGAAGGGAACCATTCAATTATTTCAAATTTAAGGGGGAAAAGGAAACCTGGTTTTGAACTTAGCTGTTAGACAGGCTCCCAATACAGGATTTGAGATGATACAGACATATATCAATAAATTAATAAATGCAGTCTCTAGAATTTCATTGTTACTACTACCTACATGTCAGGTGTATTCCCACAATGGTCTTCACATTTTGGATGCTGGAACATCACCTTTCAACAACTTCCAGAGATGTCTTTGGAGGTTTTTGTTCTTTTCTTCCATGCTTGTAACCTCTGAGTTTCTCATAGAATATCTTGATGATCTTTTAAAAGGAGGAAGAGTTCAGAAATTGAACTATGATGTAAGCATAAAATATGATTTTTTCAGAGATAAACTGAATAGGAATCACTGAAAAAGGTTATTGTATTTAGGACTTTTACCAGAACACAGATAAATATGTGTATGTATAGCACCAATGCCAGGGGCTATGAGTGTCTAAATTCTGGATATGGCAAAGACATCATGTTTGTCAAGACACAAGAAGAAGACTTGATGTCTGAAAGAGTGGGAAAATTCTGGTTTGGTTTCAGTACTGAAGACATTCTTACCAAATTCTTTTAGGAGTTTTAATTCCGTGTCTTTATTTCTTAATTTCTTTCAGTACTTTAGACTCTAAAATAAGCCTTTCTGCTCTGCAGTAACTAGGGTCAATTCTTACAAAGGTAATTCAGCCATTTGCCAAGCTCATTTTTTCTGCTTTTAAAACAAATTACATGATTTTGTTAGTCACACAGTTGCTTAAGGTTTATTTGAAATCCAGAGTGGATGATGTCCTGTCCCACTGAATATTTCTGATTTGGTTTGTCCTTCCATGTGTCCTTGTGAGAGTGTTTGAACTTTGTTCTGGAGAGGTATTTTCCCAGTATGGTTCTTACGAAAGTCTCATGCAAATGAGCAGTGTAGTCCATACTTCCCTATCACAAGATAGTTGAGACATATCTTGGCTGTGGTTTACATGAAAACTTTGTAGGTATGTTTTCACTGTTAAATATCTGTTTTTCCTGCGGTACCCTACAATCAAGCATAGGGTTTCTGGTTGTAATGTCAACATTACCAAAACCAGTCATTGTGTTGAACCTAGTGGAGATCTGGAAGTTCTGCACACATATGCAAAAATTGTAGACAGAATTCCTGTGCTGGAAAAACAAAAGATGTGCAAGCTCTATTGAGTGAACTGTCCCTAACCACTCAGAGGAGGATGTGAGTTCTTCTCTGCTCCCCCAAATCAGCCTCAACCCCTAGGTATTCCAAAGACTCGCTCTTTAGTGTAAAATCTGAGACTAACAAAGGGACACAAGCCTCCACAACAAACAAAGTATGTGTGTTAGAGCTGTTCAAGTTGCATTGATCACAACATCAGGAAAATACTGGATGTTTAATCTGCATGCTGGGGCTAAAAATATCTCTGTTTGTCTTCATCTGACTGAAACAGTTCTAATAAAATAGCAAGAGGCTTGGAAGCTGCACAGCAATGAAGACAGAGATTCTTCTTACTTTGGAAACTCCATCCTCTTTCTTGTCTTTTTCTCACAACTTTGATGATTTCTGGGACCGAGACTCTTCTGGACATTTGGTTACCTGCTGCTTCATGGGTTTCCTGTGATACGAGAGCGTGACTGTACCAAAAGTCTTCGGGAAAAGAGTGGAAGTCATTCATGTACATACTGAATATCAGAGAAGCCTAGTAATAGAGGAAAAAGGGCTGTTTCTGGGATGGAAGTCGACTGTGTTCTACAGGGATAGATTTTCCCTACTCTGGTAATTTTCCTCAGCAGTCTTGACTCTCCACCAGTTGCACCAAACCTTTTACAAGCACCTCTTTACGAACACACGAACACGCAAACACGCGAACACGCGAACACACGAACACGCGAACACACACACACACACACAGAGTATTAATCCTGCTAAAATGGATGTTTTCAATGGTGTTAATGGTAAACTAGATGAGCTGGGTTACATCAAAAGTAGTTAATTGAAATAATTAGTTAACATGAGGTCTTACCAGGTGGTAAGCCCTCAAGCATATAGTAGTGGATTGATTGCTTGAAACTGTCAAGAGAAACAGAGACTAGAAGCCCATGGTGCTGCAAATTATGTATGACATAATATAATAATACCTCTGAGAAATAGTAGTAATAATAAGAGATAACAATAATGATAAAAGATTTTATCTTTTTGCATAGAATGTGCAAAAATTAATGTGGGGACTGGGCCACCAGGAAGAGGTGCTGCCCCTTTTCTTGTCTTGTTGAATGTCATTCCATAGCTCCCATAGCCAGACCTCCAACAAATCCAAAGTAACTTTTTATGGAGTAATGGTAATACTGTACAACCTGGATTGAGTATTTGTCTGCTGCTGAGTATATGTCTTGCCCAGCCTATTTTTTTCTTTGCTTAAGTGGTGGGATTTGGTTAATATTTGAGTAACATGGGAGAAGGGAGAAGAAATTACTTTGGTGTTAATGTCCTCCAAAACAGATTGGAAGCAGAAAAATGTCCTGAATTCCCATAATTTTAATTTCATAGATCCATAGTTAAGCCACTTAAGACTACCAGAACATGCCCTGGCAAAACCTTTGTATTTTTCTACTATAAACTAAGCATAAATTCACTGGTAGATGACAGATTACTTCATATACCATGCAAGCAAGCCTAGACAATAGCTTTAGCCATGACTGATTGCCTGGCTGTAACCCACTTTATGTTAAATGTATTCTTGCTGTTCAATTCCACAACTGTAATTTTGTTCTTCTGCACCGCTCAGCCCTCTGTGGACTAACCAGGTTCCTTCAGTAATGATTTCTTTTCTATTGTATTGTTTTCTGCATAATCAAGTTGGTAGGTAGGGGTTTAGGTGACACAGCCATCTGTCAAGTTCATTTGCTCTGAAAATGCAAGAAATAATGGCCTCTACAACTTGGGGCTATCTGTTATAAAGGAAGAATATCAGCTTTTACCGTGCACCATCTTCTCATCTTTTCAAATTATCATTTTTTCTGCTTTCTATATAAAATACATAAGGTTCTCTTGACATGACTGATTGGTGAAAAAGAAAGCTATCACATGTCCACCTTGTATTGCAATTTATGCAAGCAATCCAATTAAGGAGAAGCAGCTAACATCCAGACTAATGTGCCTGTCGTGAAACTAAAGACAATGCTGCAAACTGCTCGGCTCAAGTGTTATCACTGTTGGTTCTCTGACATGCTAACTGCTTTTTCCTTGAAGTTTGCATAATGTGTAAATGTTAGGGAGTTTGCATGCCACATAAGAAAGGGAAAACAGTTATTCATTTTCCCTCCTCTAAAATAAAATGCTCATAATAATTCTTATAAGGAGCCTTTATCAAATTGTATCTTTCCGCCAAAATGACATGCACTTGGTAGGAAAGACATAAAAAGCTGCCTGTGCATTCTTAACCTTTTTCAGACACAGTGGAAGCCAGCTGGAATAATCCAGGAATTTTTCCATTTTTCTGTGTAAATGTATGAAGGGGGCCGAGTTGCTTATACAGGGGAACAACTTTTATCCAACATCATGACAGCACAGCTGGGAACATCCTTGTTGCTCTAGGTCAGGGGCACTTTACATCGGACACATTTGTCTCTCCTAAAACGCAGAATGACAATTGCTCATACTGAGCACCTCAAATGGTGTGGTTAGAAACAAAACCATTTCCAGATGCCATTATATGGTGCTAGTGAAACATGAAATTTTCTGCTTTTATGAAAACATAATTATTAAGTGGAATGTCACACTTTTATCACACTTTTACCAAACCAATTCCCCCATCCCCTGCCTCTTAGGGCCACTGATGTGTGATAAGACTCTCTGCTGGATGAGAGATTCCCTGACAAGGGAACAATTGTTGTTGTTCACAGCAAGTCAAATAATGAAACGTGAACAGCAGGTGTAAAAAGTGATAAACCCATTAATGAAATTAGTTAGCATCAATAGCCACCTACTGAATATTTCTAAAATACCAAATCAGTCTTAAATTCTAAGCAAAACATAGAAATACTGAAAAGAAGCCATTTTACTCTGTATTTCTGTCCCATGGTGCAGACTTTGGTGTCTATTGTATCAGTGCTGTGTAACACATTTAATGCAGAATTGAAAATTTTTCTTCAAGTGGTCCATAGCATTCTATAAACTGTACTCTGTCATTGTCCCAGAAGTTGGGCATGAAAAGCATGCTCATCCCACAAATAAGTAATTGTTCTATCCAAGCTTACCTCTAATTCAAATTTCATGTGTTGCTTTGGCACAGAATAATACTTTCTGGACCATACACATATATGTTTAATATATGGGTTTTTTTGGGGATGTATTTTAAGCATTTTAGAACTTGATGAGTGTTGACACAACACAAATCTTGTAGCGCATTAATAATCAGTTGCAAAGGTGATTTTGGAAGTAGAATGTAATGTGCTTAATGTGATTAGCTTAACCTGTTGAAGTCTGGGCTGATACAAGTTACTCTTTGGAATGTTCAGGAAAATTCCATTTCCGCCTGGGACCAGCCACGGTGCCTCAGGCGTGTTGTTGTTTTCCTGGAAATCATTACCACTGGCTAAGCAAAAAGGCAAGTACCTGATATAGTGCCCTGCTTTGTTACTATCTTCTGGATTTTGAGGTGTAATCTCACAGAATATGAAGTAGTCACAGGTGGAAATGAATGTCCACTGTTTCATTGTTAAATGAATATACCTGGGAATAGAAGAGCATCAGCACCACGTGTAAGTATCTTAAATCTCCCATGAGTACTTTTTGTTTGTCACTTACTTGTAAACCTTTTAAAGGTGTCTGCTCATACTATTTATATAGTAGGCCATATCACATTATTCCTATTGATCGGAATTTCTAGTTGAAAATGCCTTCTCAAATTTTACAATTTTGGCTACAAATATTTGGAGAAAAACAAAATGTAACATAACACTGCTAAAATTAAAATGATAAAGTCATCTTTATTTGGTGCACCATGAAACACACATACAAAGAGACACACTGCTCCCATATAATAGGGTTATACTCTGTGAAATTCAAGCTAGCTATAAATAAGTGCACTTCCTGTCAGAATTTCTTTGATCTTGGTTATTAAAAGAATCTTAAAAACAGAGAAAATAGACCTGAACTTAAAGAGATGTGAACTAGATCTGGGCTAAAGCTGGCACAGAAAAATAGAACCAAGGGTTAAAATACTGCAAGGAAACTTAGGATGCCTACAGAACAAATGTCATTTTCATAGAGAGTGTGCTAGGCTGCTCACATGAACACGACTGTCTTGAAAGCTTGCAGTGGGGATTTTTAAGAAGCATGAACAGCTAGCTGAAAAAGCAATAAGAGAACGACTAAGTGTAATTCTAAATTAGTTATCTGGGAATTATTTGTTTGGGAATAGTTGGTAGAGTTCTGTAAGACAGAAAACATGATGCCCAAGATGCCAGCATCTGAGGACAAGAATTCACACCATCATCACCTTGCCTTCAGGTACTTGGGTAAATTAATAGCAGGGTCAGGTGAAAGAAGTAGAAATAGGACCAGCAAGTTCCAGTGATGTTGTGAAGCAGCAAGGATACAGAGCTGCACGTATGGATACGGACTGTCCAAAAACACCAAGGCCTTTCTACTCCCTGTGAAGACAATCCTTTTCTTGGCCTCAGTGACCACAAAGCTCAGCCTGGCTGTTCAAGTTCTTTGTGCTTTCACAGACAAAATTGCATGCTAATCGCAGACTATTTCTTTTCAGAGTGTTAAGTGGGCTTTGCTGAAGACCACAGATGTGGGCTTTGGATTTTTACATTATGTAATTCAGAAACCTTTGCTCCCTGTTTTATGCAGAATTTAATTTAGGTATACATATAGTATAGTTAGACTAAAGAACCACACTCTAAAAAACAACATTCAGAATGACTTAGAATGGTTTATTATGCTATTAATACTTTATCTGGATTTCAGTGCACCATCATTTTCTCAGTATTAATTAAGATAAATTATTGAGATAGATGATTATTAGATGACAAAGTTTTTACTGTGGTAGATACCCCACAACTGAGAATGTGAAATCCACAAAATAGAAGGATTTTTAAAGGTATGGGATTTCTGAAAAAGTGCTGAGAGTCTTCCTGAAAAAAAACGATTTTTTTTCAGCACTTCTTAGCTGAGCATGTGCAATCACTTATTCCTTCTGATACTGCCAGTTGCATGAAGTATTTATCTGCAAAACCCAGGTCTAATCTAGACAATTATTAACACTGGATTTTGTATATATCCCTAGTATATAGAACAGATCCAGGAATTCAAATTTTGATTATTAGAATTATAATTTTAATGAAGATTAAAACTAGAAAGTATTTAAAATTTCATGATAACTACATTCTCTAGCCAGCAGCTGGTACGAGATTTAAGGTGCCATAAGTTTCTAACATATTTTTTCCTTTTAGATAGAATACATGCCTTTCCCCCACCAATATCTAAAAAACTTTAAGCAAATTAATCTTCAAATATTTAATGCAAATATGACATCTAAAGTGTATGTTAATGTTTCCCTGTTAATGTTTCCCTCAAAAAGCAACTATAAATGTTTTAACAATTAATACCAGTACAGCATTTATACCATTTATACTGTAACATTTATACCAATATGAGTTCTAGCCTAACAGCTGTTTTATTTTATTATCTGTTAGGAGACATAAATCTAATCTTTACTAATAACACACATTCAGTGGTATAATTACCACATGCCACTTTGATGTCCCATTAGAATTTTTGAAGTGAAAGGAAGCGACCCAAGGTAGACTGTGTTGAGCAAGTCTGACCACATAAAGTATATATTTTGAAATAATTAAATTCAGTTAAACCCCAATCCAATGCTGTAAACAAAGAAAAACCTTGTTGCTCACATCTGTTCTTAGAGGGGAGCTTAGGGCCTGTGGGACAAAAAAATATAGCTGAGTGAGAACTAGATCTTATGTTACAGAGAAAAATATTCTTTTTCTTTTTTTTTTTTTCCCTATAATGAAATGGAAACATATTGTTAAATATTTTCTCTTAAAATGATTGAAATATATTGCTTCAGACTTATTTTTTTAATAATATGATATGACATAAAATAAAGGCAATGAAATAGAAATAATTTTTAAATGGCAAATTTCACTTTCAAAATAACATATTTCAAAGTCTGTTTTAATTTTTTTTTAAATACAGTATGTCATGAGGAAAAATATTTCCATGAAATACAATCTTTTGATGAATTTGTAAATAGGACTTACAGAGTTTGCTGTTCAGAGTTTTAAATTTTCATTAAAATCTCAAAAGAGAAAAGTTTGTCATTTTTTATACATTGATAGAAAAAAGACTTTTCTAACTGTATGTGGGAAAGAATAATTTTGACCAGTTTTATTTGATAATTAGTACCTTGTGACCCTGTACAGAGTTCTGTCCCTAGCATAAAAATAATTTCTAGTAATGATAAGCTGTGTTTTGCATCTGTGACCCACTCTCAAAGACGAATTGTCTCAATGGATTTTAGAATTATGTTCTGAACAGCAGATGTGTGGGCAAATTTTAACATTTCAAGAGTGATCTTCATAATATTGTTTGGATTGGAAGGGTTGTTAAAGAGATCATCTAACTCCAACCCCCTGCCATGGGAAGAAATACCTTCCATGAAACCAGGTTGCTCAAAGGCCCATCCATGCTGGCCCTGAACAATTCCAGGGATGGGGCAACCACTACTCCTCTGAGCAACACGTTTCACTGTTTTCTAAAGAGGAGATTAAGTTTATTGGCAGACACTGAGTGTATTTCAGCATGCCCTTCTGCTTGAGAGGGAAGATGTAACTGGTCGTTGGTGATATATTCCTTCTGTGCAAGACAGCAGCTCCTGGCTCTGTTGACTTCAAAATTTAGTGGGGACCAGGAAATAGGATCTGCTGCCATTGTCCAGTTGTGTTCAACAAAACATCTGTGTGAGGTTTCTGAATCTGCTTGTGGATATAACACCTCAGTTTTGGTTTCATGGTACCTCAATTTGGAAAAGCAGAATCTGAGATTTTCCATGTTAAGCACACTATTCCCAGATATATGATTAGCAATGTTATAAAGCCTCTCGGATTTATATAATGGACAACTCTATCTCAAAGAACCAGACCTTCAGAAACCAAATGAACACATTTTTGTCATGTCAAGAAATGGGTAATTTTGAAGACCGTGAATGATACTTCTCTGGTAATTGTGCATTTCAAGACCAGCCACTCTGGGTTAAATCTAAACAGACAGTAAAAAAAACAAAACAAAACAAAACAAAACAAAACCCCAAAAAACAAAACAGAACAAAAAAAACCACAAAAAAGCTCCCAAACTGAATTAATTTTGGGGAACGGTTGCAAAGTTTTCATTGAAACTTTCTATGAAAATATGAAAATTCAGCTAATGCCAAACAAGCATGATGAAAAATAAAGACATTAATGCAACAGCATCAGAAAATAAAAGCAGGAGTGTGTTATGGAGTTTTGACATCTTCATTGCTGATTCTATAGCTATGTATATGACAGCTTAGATTCTCTAATTAACAGGGCCCAAACATATATGGTAACTTTAATATAAGTTTTCCCTTTCCTTTTGTCACAATTTTTTAGTCCTTTTTTTTTAAATTGCAACAGCTTTGTGCTTCTCTTCAATATTTTATTTTCTGAAGCAGTCTTTAATTTTCTTTTCTACAAAAAGGGTTGCTGCAAGGAAGGATTTTATAAGTTACAGTTTTAAAAAAGAAAGGAGAAATAGTGAGAAAGGAAGAAGACAAATTTCATAAAATTTCCACATGAAATTTACTCTCTGATACTTATTAAAGGTCCTGGTTCAAACCCCTACCTGTGATAATCTGATATCCTAAGCTAAGGCGCTTCTTAATGTCTATATGGTTTATTTGTGAGATACTTGTTTTCTGATGTTCTGCTGTTAAAATGCAATGTTATTTTGGTGTCACCACTTAAAATTTTCCAGATGAAAGCTGGAATGAAACATAATATTTTAGACTGTTTGCAAAATGTCATTTCACCAACGCCATATCAAGAAAAAAAAGCAATTCATTCCCAATGTTCCCCCTCAGACAAAATTCCCCTTTCTTTAAAGGAACGCTTGCCAGAATGATGAACAATATGGCAAGCAAGGTTTGTTCCCTGACATTCCTTTTTAAAGTACAGCTTCTATCTCCTTTTAATTTGGACACAGCTTCTTTGCACTGAAGTTTTCCATACCATGTGCCTGATTTTTTCTTATTTCTTTTTATTTCAACTATGTTTGTCAGTTTAAGTTGTTTTTTTCACTGTTAAAATTACCAACATCCTTCCTTTCAGACGTTTTAGCAGCTTTGTGTTTTGGAAAATGGCTGGACAGCAAATTCATCTTGAATTAGCTAAATTTGGACAAGATACCATAAATAGCATGTTTTAAATCTTGAATAAATTGCATTTTGCAGTTTGATGACATCTAATTTGATCAAATAATGTTCTTCCTCCCTACAGCTTGGAATGCTGAGCACATTATGCATAAAATATCCCCACAGAATAAACCTATAAATTTGTTACTGTTGTCTATGGGATGAAGTGCTGTCAGAAAACAGACTGAGTTGAAGAAATCTACTCACCTCTTCTGTCAGTGCTAAGGATTTACCACTCTAAACCATGAGAGAGGGGAGAAGACAAAAAAGGGGAAGACTGTACACCTGAGAAGACAAGGGAAATTTGACTAATGTTGGAAGGAAACTGTCCAGGGAAATAAGAGGCAATATTGAGGGAAGAATGAGTCCAAGAGTGGTGGTATGCTGGACCCAGGACATCATGGGAATAGAGTAGGCAAACTGGAATTAGAAAAAAAAAGGAAAATTAATTGCAAGGCACTTAGTAGAGAATGCTGAGATCCCATTGCTAAGAGGAAGAGAAGATGATTGCATGGTTAAAGTGAGTAAGGTGAGAAGGCATAAAGATGGTCGTGGTAAAAGTTAGAAAAAAATGAATGCAGGTAGTTATCATTAGAAAATATGAAGAGGGGAAGAAACAGCATATCCAGAAGATAACAAAAAGCCAAAGCAAATAAGATATAAATACAGACAAAATGAGTTTCATAATAATGAATCCAAAAATTAAACCATAGGGCAGAAGAACAGAGAAAGCTACTACTGTGTAGGTTCCTTGAGACCTTGGAAAAACATGCTTATTCCTTCCTATAAGATATCTGGAAACCATGCAAGAGGGAGAGTGTTGTTCATAAAGTTTATCCAACTGTAAAATTTCAAAGTGTCACCATTAGTTAATCCATCAGCCCAAGATATTGCAGTCTGTGCTGGGAATTTAAACCTTCCTGCTAGTAGACCACTTTATGGCTTTTGTTGCTTTAAATCTAGGAAATTACAGGAAATATACTTAGGGAGAGGATATATATCTAGTTTTGATAATCCCTAGTCTTGGGGTAGTTAACCTGAAAGGACTCAACAGAAATGGTGTTGTGGGCTTGTCTGTATGTAACAACTATAGATACTTAGCAATAAATTTCAAGGCTTTTCATGTACTATTTATTATGGAAGGATTCTGCCAAAATGTGTTATCACAGACCTCTCTTTACATCTTGCATTCCCTGCTGCTCATGCAACCTATGATCTACACTGTTTTTTCAAGACAAGATTCAAATTAATTTTTCTTTGCTAAAAGCTGAGACCTACATAATAGGTAAGCCTCCTAGAAGGAGGGAATAATCAACCTGTATGGCTCATTTTTGCCTTTTATATCAATTATTTAGTAAGGGAGTAATTTAAATGGAAAGTTTTTATGATTCACATAGTTGCATGCTTATGGAAAATATGAAAAATGCATTGTAACAAACAGCTTTGTGAATGTTATCATAATAATGGCGGGAAGGGAAACCTAATCTAAGCCTAGAAAAGATCTAATAGATCACATCACATGTTTGTGGGAGAGAAATATTTGCTGTGAACAGATTGACAAATTTTTTACTTTTTTATAGAACAGGAGGATAACACAATTCTGATTGTAGGGCCCCTGAGAATATCTATTTTTGTTCATTGAGAAAAATCAATAACCCTTTTTTGGAAGGATTGAGACAGAGAATAACATCTCTCTTTTTTGTACAACAGTGTTATTATACCATGAAAACATGCCAAAAAGTCTTGGGGAGAGAGGCAGAATCTATTAAGAAAAGCATTCATTTCTCTTTATTATTGGCATAACTTCCATAGCAAAAGATGCAAAATTGTCAAATTATTTTATTTTCCTCACAAATTTACTTGAAGTTGGGTCATACCCAAATAACCTAGTAATCTCCCACCTGTAGAGCATTAATATAGTGTATAGAACAGCAGATTTATGACTTGTTCCAAAGACAAGCATGAAACTATATCTTTTCCTTTTACTGAGAGGGCCTCTGCATGAGATGAACTAATACATTACTGTAGCCTAACATACTTGTTAGCTATTTTCCCTTCCTGAATTAAAAAATTGAATTATGTACACTCAGTCTAGTTACTGAACCTGTAAAGTTTATTAAAGTTTATCGACCATGTGTATACACTTCAGGATTTAGGTTCAATTGCTTCTTTCAAGCTGGAACATTGAATTAAGATGCAGTGCCTTGCTGTGGCTCTCATGGACTCCAACTGAGCTACAGGTAGCAAAAGTCTCCTTCAATTAGACATAATCATCACTCACAGTCAATAATTGTGCTAAAGGCTGCTTTCAAATCTGTGAGGGATTCGCATTTAATGTACTGATTCAGCTTGTCTGAGCCAAATTCACTGTGTACTGAAACCAAAGCAATTTAGTTCTTGCCTACGGCCCTTTTGGCAGTTCATCTAGTACTGAGCACTGTAAGGACTGTGAGATACAATTTAATCTGAGACATCTGTGCACAGACAGGACCTTTTCTGTAACATAGAAAGACTAAGTAATGGCTAAGCTGTAGTTTTATGTGAAGAACCAAGTCTTATCTCTCCTCTGAAAAATAAAGCATTTAAGATATAGTAGAAAGCCAAATGAAAAACCAAAAGAAAAAAAAAGAAAAAAGGAATAAAAAAATCCTTGGATTTATGAAATGCACACTGAGTCTACTAACAGCTTTCCTTGCTCCTAACCACATAAAGCACTTGAGCTCTGATCCTTGGATTAACCATTTAAAGATATTATACTTATCATCAGCTGCAGCTGACTGGAAAGATCTTTATTAAATATGAAAGAAAGGCTCACTGCTTGTGATTTTTCTAAAAATATCAAAATTTTCACTGTACGTATTTTTTTATTTTTGGCTTATGATATTATTGGGGAAAGTGCTGTAATATTTATCTCTTGTATCATCCTGCTGTTAGAGGCTCGATATTTCCAGGAAAGGCTTAAAAGTCCTGTACTATATATGATATTGCATATCACATGGAAATGGAAATTTCAATGATAGTGAACCAAGTGCTGATAGTGTATGCCAAGTTTTGCTGACTTAAACCAGGTTTTCACCTTGAGTTTGCACTCGAGTATTGTGTGATCTTTTCTTGTAATTTTTCCTCAATAATGGAAAAGCTCTTTATGATGAAAGAGCTATTCTTGGTATTTCTTCAAAACCAATAGCAAAACACTTTTGTTTATATGAAAGCAAGTCAGGGAGTGGGCTGGAAAGGTGAAGACAGCTCTGTGGTGTTCATTAGTCACTGCTCTGTTGAAGGCCTTGCTTTTGTGGAGCAGGAGTCCTTGATCAATACCTGACTGGCAAAAACATGACTAAGAAGGTGAAGTCCTATCCCAGAAAATAGTGAAAAAGTACAGTATAAAATCTTGGCTTGTCAAATCTAATTATGGTAGAGGTTCTGAATTATTAGAGGTGCTGCAAAATGCATCTGCAATTTCTTTAAGTGACGTTATGTCCATCAGACCTTCAAATCTGTTACAAAGTATTATCTGAGAATTGCATTTTTGGTCAAGATATGATGCTTTCAGTGGAATCAGAATTTTCTTTTTTGATTTCCTGCAACAAACAAAGCAGTCTATTGGCTTCTTTGCATGTTATTTGGTATATCTAATGAGTTATGAGTCATACAGTGTGGGAATTACAGTACCTGGGCATCTAACATAGATTTCTGGATATAGTAAACTGCAAGGATAGCATCCTGTAACATCTGGGATTGTATCTGTATGTCTACCAATATGATCCATTAAATTTGGGAAAACATTCATCATAGATTATGATATACGTTAAGAATAGACACAGAACAGAACGTCAACACAGAATATCTCTATTAGAGGTTTCAGCTACCAGCCTTCAGAATTATAATTGTTTTCCCCCTTGCCTCCATCTGGCTCTGAATTTTGCACTGCTGGCAGCTTGGATGCCAAGTAGAAGAGGAGATCATTCTGCCATTCTGTAGTCGGCTTCTGCCTTGAGAAGCAAGTCCTGGAAGACCACAGCATGTGTGGCTGTGGATATACATTTTACTTATCAGAGGATTTTTGTTCACTAAACAGAAAGAAGAAAACCCGCATTCCACAGCTACATAAAATGGTGTTTATGTTCCTTTATTGTGTCTGAACTTTAGTGCCTTGTGGCAGGCAGTGGCTTTTTGTTCTTTATACTAGCTGATGGTCACATAATGGATACTTCATTCATGGCTAGACTTGCTGCATATTAAATACATATATTGTTCTTGCTGCTTGTTTTGATTACATTACAAATTTCCTAAAAGGAAAACATGAAAGAATAAAAAAACTTACTTGTCTCCCCTGATTCAATGAAGGCTGAAAAAGATTATATTTCTCTCTGTGTTTTCATTGTCCTTGTTTATTCATCAGGACAGAAATAAATCAGGGACAGAAGAGAGATTTTTAAGCTAAACAGTGGGCAATATTACCTCATTAATAAATTGCCCTAAGAAAATGCAGGTTGGAATTATAAGAAAGACCATCAAGAGTGTATGGTTCTAAGTCAGCCTTTAAAATGGTATAAGAAAACAACTCTAAACCTTAGTCTGGAATCATCTTAAATGGACATTTGAAAGATGATATAAGTGCACAACACAGAAGTCTCATCTTAACTGCAGAAAGAAGGTTTTTCACTCAGAAAATCCATTCCAATCCTGCATCCCCAGAAGTGAATTCCATAAGTGCTGTCTTACAAAGCTGAAGTTCCAGCAGATTATTTACACCCAGTAAATTAATGTAATATTACCTAGGGGCTTCTGACTTCCTAATTTTTGTTGCAGAGCTCTCCAGTGTCTCCTTGCAAAGGACACAGTGACTGGTTGAAAGGCATTGCATGAAAAAGATGTTTCAATGTCCATTATTAACTTCATTTTTCTTAATATGCATTTTATTAATGTAGGTGTAACGTGTAACCTTTAGGTGATTCATAGGGCAGTTAGTGACCAGGTAGACAGATTGAGTCCTTGAGGTAAAAGTAGTACTTTTCTAATGTTTCAGCCAGCTGGAGATTATACATGCTAATAAAACATTTGTCAAAAAAAAGAGAAAAGTTTTCTCATGCACAGCAACTTTCCCTTTCTTTTTATTTGCAACATTAACTATAAATTATATATTAAAGTAAAAAAAAACAATATATCAACTAATTGTGTCAGTAGGATCTGCCCTATCAGACAAGCTTCTGAACATATGAAATTTCCTGTTGCAGTTAGTTTGTATTGTCTCATTTTTGACATCTTATATTGTTTTCATTTCTAGAATCTTATTGTATTTTGAGTCTGCTATTATGACTGCTATACATTTTAATAGGTAGGTTTTACATGGCTTGACTTGGAATGCCATGACAGCAAAAGATGCAGTCCACATTCACCTCCATGTTTTCAAACGATGAATAAATTTCAGCACAAAAAAGAAAATCTCAGATTCAATTCAGCAAATTTTTCATGTCAGTAATTCAGCAAATTTTTCATGTCGGTAATTCCATTTTCAGATGTAGATATTATAAATTATTCTATACCATTGCAAAAAAGAAAGGATAAAAGAGGGAAAATTCTAGGGGAAAATACTCATTGAACAGTTTATTCAGATAATATAGATATTTGTAGAGTAATATGTTCAATAAATGGTATTATACACATAATAAACCTAGTCAAATATGGAGAAGAAAAGAAATTGAATAATTTATTTAATGAAAGATGACAAAATTCTCTGAATAATGTATTCACTGAACAGGTCTTAGCTCTATATTTTTTCTTAAAATATGTAGAGAAATATTTCAATATATTAAGGTCTGTCTTTCATCCTGCTTTACCCTGAAAATCAACACAATTTTGAGTTTAAAAAAACTGAAGAGCTAGTGAGAAAAAAACTTTCAAAGGTTCTTTGAGTTTGACTTTTCTTTTTCATATGTTCTCCAGAATTTTTAGCGATATTTAGTTACCAGAAATGTCTGTAATCCTTCAAAATCCATCCTCAACTTTTTGAAATGTTACATAATAATTTTCTTATTAAAACCATAGTCCTGACGTATATTGTTTCTAATAACAAATAAACAAAAAATGGATTTTTACATACTTATTAACACAAATCTCCATATCCTGTTCATGCTGACAGTGCACAAACAATCCTTGTATTCCAAATGCAAAGGCAAATTCAAATACAAAATTCAGTGAGTTCAAAGAAACCCATTGGGTGCTAAATGTTAATCTCCCCTACGGTCCCCAACTATTCTCATCTCCAGCAAGAGAAAATGCAATGTCAGGCAGACACTTAGAGCTTAAGGAAGGAAACATAGACAGGTCATGCCATGGGTCAATAATGGATGCTATTATCAGACAAGTGGGTCACAAACATTCTCTTGAAGATATTAAACTAATTCTACATGAGAAGTGACTAGTTCACTGATAATTAGCTGCATTTTTATGATGCATATAATTTCCGTGATGCCACAACATCTGTGCTAACACTATCAAAAAGATGATAAAGATGAAAGTAGCTAACCTTCAGGTTAACTCTAATTGGAATACCCTTAAATTAGGGGAAATGACATCTAACTTTAATGTGCAGTAACACACTTATCTTTTCGGTCAGCTCCTGCTAATTTGTTTGTGTACTGTAAGTATCAGTCATTTTTTAATTCTCTTGTGTGTTGCATGCTGTACCCTTTAGCTTTTGGATTAAGTTTAATATCCAAACTTTACATTCTTAATTAAAAGATTATATTTTAATTGCTCACTGTTTTATCTATGTCTAACTTTTCTTCATTGGCATCTCCAGTCAGGAACCCCAGACCTATCTGCAGTATGCTTTTATATAATGATTCACCATGCATATTTTATCTATTTGCATAGTTAAGGATACAAGTTTTTCAGGACTTCAGTAGCAAAGATACGCCAAACAAAATGGAGACACATGAAATGAGTTGACAGGTTTCTAGAGAGGAAAAGATCAATTCTGAAACAAGTTTCATCATCCAGTGATGCAGCAATCAGCAGTGGAGAGTGATATATTGTGTTGTCTGCTCACACTTCTCAGGAGAAATCACTGTTGAATCTTATTAGGATTTCTTATGGCATGATCAATTCATAAAATGAAGAAATCCCACTCAGGAGTGGGATTCATCTCAGCTAACTTTCATTGTCCATAGGTTACAAGTCTGTTTGGTCTAATTTGGCCCAAGGCTTCATTATCACAAAAGACACAGAAGAGGATCCCAGATAACTAGGCTAGACTTCATGTTCAGCTCTCTATTCCTTGTTCTAAAATTATAGGAATTTGACCTAAAGTTCTAAATGCTGAACATCCATTCATTGCACAAAATTCTACTACATAATTGGTACTGCTGGATAGCTTTCCTGTTACAAGATACATCTGAGGAAGGTAAGACTTAGGTAAACCAGTTATTCTTAGGGCCGAAAAACTGGGTGTTCTACTGAACACAACAAATTTTTTAACCAAGGATGACAAAAAGGTCCAGGTAAATAATGCTTTTGTTGACTCAGTCTTCAAAAGAAAGACCAGCTATCCTCAGGGCAGCCAGTCCCCTGAACTGGTAGACAGGGACAGGAACTAGAGCCCCTCCAATACAGTTCTAGGCTTCTCACTTCAGAGACGTTGAGGTGCTGAAGCATGTACAGGGAAGAGCAATGAAGCTGGTGATGGGTCTGGAGAGTAAATCATTGCAGGGATGTCTGAGTGAGCTGGGGTTGCTTAACCTGAAGAAGAGGAGGTTCAGGGGAAGCCTTATCACTCCCTACAACTACCTGAAAGGAAGTTGTGGTAAGGTGGGTTTTGGCTTCTTCTCCCACACAGCTAGCAACAGGACAAGAGCAAATGGCCTCTGCACCAGACGTTCAGATAGAATCAGAAAGAATTTTTTTCACTGAAAAGGTTGTTAAGCATTGGAATGCCCAAGAAACTGGGGGAGCCACCATCCCAGGAAGTGTTCAAGAAATGACTGGATGGGGCACTTAGTGCTATGGTTTAGTCAACATGGTGGTGTTCAGTCAGAGATTAGAGTTGATGATCTGGGAGGTCTTTTCCAATCTTAATGATTCTATGATTCTATGAAATGGGGAATAAGGTGCCCTATGCTGTCTCCTGTGATATACAAAATATTTGTGTTTCACAATCATAATCTACCACCTTTTTCTATCATGACATAGTTTCTCAAAATGTTGAAATTATTCCATGTGTAAGTAAAAGTAAATGTTGAAATTTCTCATATTACTCTGCAGCAAGGTGATTTACATTTTCAGCTCATGCCATTATTAACATGTTGCTGGAGGGAAAATATATATTTTCAATGTAAATATATAAAAATCTCTCCCATTTCCTTTATGAAAATCACAGAAAGATTAACAAGTAGCTAGTTTAGGTCGTCTGAAAGACTCAGCAGGAATGGGAGTCTCTGTTATTCAGGTGAAGTCTGATGGGCAAGTGATGCTGTCTGTTATGAGAAAAAATAGTGCCATGCCACAACACTGCTGATATATCAGAGTTGTCATTTCAATTCACATTTCCCCAATATGCAAACTGCAAATGTTAAGTAATTTAATATTGTGCTGTTGTTTTGTCCTCCTGGGACAAAAGAAAGAAATCATTAACTTAAGAGTGTTTATGTATAGTTTTTGCTATAACAAACATTATTGCTTCATGAATATTTATGTGAATACACTGATATATATATAGATATATGTATATATATAGATATATATATATGCTTACATAAGATTTGCTCTGAATATATATACATATGTATGTGTGTATAAATTATTCTGAATTAAAAAGACACAGGAAACTGCCACTTAGAAAATTAAAACCTGTGTTTTCACACGTTGAGTCATTGAATGCTACTTCTGTAATTACAGGCCCATATCGCATTTTGTTAGAGGAAAAAAAACCCAAGCAAATATCTAAGTTGAACCTTGCATTGCTAAGCCTAGACTTGGGCAAAACTGAGGTTTATATTTTTAATTTTAAATACATTTGAGACTGTGTAACATTTTTTGCTATGGTTTTGGAAATCCTAACAAGGTATCTGCCAATCACTTGGGAAATTCCATGCTGTCCTTCTCACAAAAAAAAATTTGAATAGAGGTCCTGCTGAGAATGGCAACTGCTTATGCATGTGTTTGAACACAAGGTGTAAACTGTGATCCTCTGTGTTTAAAGCTCCACAATGTTTGTCTAATCTGATTCTGTTCTTCCCAAAAGGAGTATATTGTTAACATCTCGTAGATATGGAAGAGATAAGATTCAAAAGACACAAAGGATTATAGATACACCTATACTGTAGTTCACTGACTCCTTGGATTACATCATATTGCAAGAAAAGGTCATGAGAACCTAGCATGCATTGTGATGCTGGGAAACATTGCTGACTTTATTTCATGTCTAAAAATGTTTTGCAAAAAGAAGCCCTTAATATTAAGCAATGAAAGAGAAACCATTCTCAGTATATATATTCAGTTTATGTAAGCTGATAAATACATATTGGAGCCTGGTTTTCAATTTCAAAAATGAATGAGAGATTAATTCATAAATAAATATTCCCATATTTTCTATTTAAAAGGTAAAGATGTGTTAGATGTGTCCATTTAGTTGAGCTTATCAGTATGTATGGTCATAGAAATGTTCAAAGTTTCCAGAAAACATAATTGCTACGCAGTAGAAACAATTTTCCGGCACATCTACCTGCAGTACTACTTTTGAAATAAAATGTATTGGAAACTTAAGTATTATGAATAAATGGTATCACCTGCTGAATTGTCAGTGCTTGCCCTTTATAAATCATGATGTGACTGAATCTGTCATAAGGCAGAGAATACAAGGCTGTACTTTATCACTAGCTCAACAATGAGACAACACAGTTATTGACCATGCCTATTATTTTCCAAGCATGAGATTCTACAACTTTAACAAGACTTGGTTGTTTAACCATTAACTAAGTGCATTTGAAAATAAATTATTCCAATAATTGTGGACCTTTGCTATGTAGCATGACTAATTTCTTATCTATATTAGACCCACTTTCTCTTGTTCTGATTAAAATATTTTATTTATAGCAGTGATTCTTACATAAATTCTGCAATTATTTATTATAGTGGATAAGAAAGCAAGGCACTGAAATTTTACCAAAGATTTTTAACTGACATTGATAAAGACATAAAGATAATAAATGTTGGACTGAATCTACCAAAATAGTCACTGTTATACTGTTATTAGCTATTGGTCTTGCTTAATTTTTTTCTGAAAATTGCGTGTTCTGATGTTATCAAGTTTTGTAAGCAAAACATGGACACAATATGCATTTTTTATGTGAACCATAGTGCTAGTCAGTGATTAAAACTATTTGCAAAGAGTAGGACTTATGTTTAAAGACTCTTTTATACAGTACGTATATCTTTATGCCACATCTTGATGGTAGTTCTTGCTTGTGTAGTTTCCTGATGTGCCTTGCATCTTCCATGCAGGCATTTGCAAAGGTTCCGCTGGAAAACAATTAATTCAATTGTAAAACAGAGTATATTACACATTTTAGGTTTCTTATGAACCTACTTAATCAGCACATAATAAGAACATAAATAATGTGTTAATATAAATCATGACTACTTTGCTATCAATCTATGTCTAAATTAGTTTCATCATCTTATCTTTAATAAAATCATGACTGATTAACCTTGCTCATCAAATTTTACCTCGATGTTTGATCATGCAATCCCTCTAAAATTTGAATAGTTCCTTAAAACATGTAACTTCACTGCAGAGTTAGTATATAATTAGTTTATATAAAGTGTGAGAAGTTCCTCGTCTTTATAACTGGAGGTTCAGTGAAAAGTAGTGTTGATATTTTAGATCTGTATGAAAATATAGTTTCAGACAGACATACTTCTGATTCTGAGCTTTCCTCCCTGTCCCTTAGTGTCTCTTGCAAAGCCAGAAGCTAGACTAGCTTGAGGTGACACTGGGAATACAGATGATGTATTGTGCTTGCCTAGGGTACCACTATTTGTATTCCCTAACACAGCTGGAAATGTCGTACTTGTCAGTCGAGTTCTTAAAACATTCTTTTCTGATTTCTCATCATGAGCATCTGAGTTAAGCTTGATGATAGTAATATCAAAGATCCAGAAATAGACTCAATTTCTTGAGTCATGACAAAGATGTAATCAGAATCAAGAAATATATCTGATAGAAAAAAAAAAGAAACTCACTATCCCATCTGATTAATAAATCAACTATATTGTCTTATTGGTTCAGTTATTCTTTGTCTTTTTTTTTCCCTGGTAGCACTGGCTTTAGAGAGCCTATCCTAATGATAAACTAGCAAGAGAATAAAGAATGATGAGGAAAAAACCCCACTACATTATTTATATGTTGTGTAAAATTTAAGAGACAAAAAAGTTCTAATTCTTCTACCTATCAGTACTTAGAAAGCATAATATACCAACAATTGTCACAGCAGTGGTATCTCAAGAAGTTGAAAGGTTATTGCTTTTGCCTACAGTTAATATATCTGGTATTTATGCCACACATTGCAGCTGCTTGAATTTGAATCTCCAAAGTACTCTGGCCTAGATAATAGTAATTTTATATGCATTTATAGCAATATAAATGAGTACTTTCTTGGTGTTCTATAAGAGGATCAAAACTTCATGTGCAAACCATTATTAATACTCTTACTTTTCTTTCTTATACTAATCCAGATCACAACTATAAGAATATGATTTGAATATGATTACAACTATAAGATTTTCTTTCAGATATTTCATCTTGTAGATATGGGCTTATTGTAAAATAAGTTGAGAGCCTTAATTGGCAAATCAAGACATTTCACCATGTACATCCAATTATTCATGTTTAGCATCTGATTAAATCTCTAAGATAGGCTTTACCTAATGTGTTCAATGAATTTTATTACTGTGTCCTGCTTCACTCAGTAAGTATAGCTTCATACATAGCTATAAATGTAACCATCACATTTACTTGGCTTTCTAGGATTTTTTTAAGATTACCAAAAACATGTTTAGTCCAAATTTTGGGCAGACTGGGCAATATCAGATAACTATCTCTGAATTCAGAATTTCAGGAACGAACATGAACATGTTTTAGCATATACGAAATATAACGACAATAATGATAACAATCAGCAGAAGAAGTTAAAATATAATTTCCTTCAGACATCCTTTTCATGCTTAAATGGCCAGTAAATATAAGATCAATCCTATATTTCATAATTCTAGTAGTCCAATGAATAAGTTAGTATCATAGAATTCCTACCTTATGATGTTCTTGAGAAAACACTAGCAGAAAAATGTCATAATTTCTGCTTGTCTTGTAGTACATATCTTAATTTCTAACATTTCAGTAACATCATACCTTTATAAGATGATCCCTAGAATTTAGTTACCCTGTGTTTCTAGTCTACTTTTTATTGAGCTCATAAAACAAATAAACAAAAAACCCATGAAGTCTAGCTATCATCAATTTAGGAAGGGATATGACTTCATGCTGGGATTCATCCGACGTAATAACAGGCCTTTTATTAAAGGAACATCCTGCAACACTAAGTATACCGCAATGTACAAAAATGCCACAAGGTAAAGAATTCTCTGAAGGTTCCTCTGCAAGCAATTGAGTTGTGGAACTGGCTATCTTTATCCTTGAGACAACATTTATTGCTTTTTGAAACCCTCCAGGAATTGTCACTGGATGTTCACTAGGTATTCCTAACTTGTAAACATGGTCAGTCTCCTCTGAAAGATTTTGTTTCCTTGCAAAAACCCAAATAAGTTGAATATACCCAAGCTTGATCAAATTTCTATGTGAAAACATAATTTGTACTAGTCTGTGCACAAAGTAATATATCCAGGTATCTTAAAAGAAGGGGGGAAGGGATCTGGAAAGTTGAAGGCAAAAAGCTTCTTGCCTTAAATACATTTAGCTGTGTCAGTATATAAAATACAACGCTTCACTCTTTTTGTAATATTTTGCAAAAGATTACAAAAATTTTTTAAGTTAGTCTTAACTTGTGTAAGACTTACAACCACTCAATTTTAGCATCCGTTCTTGGTAAGGATTTACGAGCTGATGCTTTTCTTTTCTTGTGGGGAGTTTTTTTATAGCCATGTAATATTCATACTTTAATTACTAAAGGAATGTAAGGCTATTAGTTGAATGAACAAGAATCTTAATCACAGAAGTAGAGAATCATAGAATGGTTTGTGTTGAAAGAGACCTTAAAGATCATCTAGTTTCAACCTCTCTGGCATGGGTGGGGACACTTTCCACTAGCCCAGGTTGCTCAAAACCCCATCCAACCTAGCCTTGAACATTTTCAGGGATAGGACATCCACAACTTCTCTGGGCAACCTGTTCCTGTGCCTCGCCACCCTCACAGTAAAGAATTTCTTTCTAATTTCCAATCTAAACCTACTTTCTTTCAGTTTAAAACCATTCCCACTTATCCTGTCACATTTTATACCCAAGCAAAAAGTCTCTCTACATCTTTCTTGTAGTTTCCCTTTAGGTACTGAAAGGACACAACTAGGTCACCCCAAAGCCTTGTCTTTTCCAGGGCTGAATAGCCTCAATTCTCTTAGCCTTTCCTCCTAGAAGAGGTGCCCCATGTCTCTAATCATCTGGGTGACCTCCTCTGGACTTACTCCAACAGGTCAGTGTCCTTCCTGTGCTGGGACCCCAGGCCTGGATGCAATATTCTAGATAGGGTCTTACCAAACAGGAGTAGAAGGGCAGAATCACTTCCCTCAACCTGCTGGCCACGCTGCTTCGGATGCAACCCAGATACAGTTGGCTTTATGGTCTGCAAGTGCACATTGACAGCTCATGTCCAGCCTCTCATCCACCAGCACCCCCAAATCTTTCTCAGAAGGTCAGCTCTTGATCTTTCCATCCTCCAGTCTCTATTGATAATAAGGGTTGCCCCAATCCAGGTACAGCACCTTGCACTTGGCCTTGTTAAAACATCACGAGATTCTCATGGGTCTACTTCTCAAGCTTGTCCAGGTCCCCCTGGATGGCATCCTGTCTTCCAGGACACATTAGCTGCACCACTCAACTTAGTGTCATCTGCAAATTTGCTGAAGGTACACTGGATCCCTTCATCCATGTCATTAATAAGGATATGAAATAACACCTGTCCCAATATGAAGGACACCGCTTGTCACTGATGTCCCCTGGGACTCTTTAGTGTTGACCACTACCTTCTAGATGCAACTGTGAAACCAATTCCTTGTCTAACAGTCCATCCACTGAATCCATTGCTCTCCAATTTTGAGAGAAGCAAGTTGTGAGGGACCACATAAAATGCTTTACAGCAGTCCCGATGAATTGCATCTTTAGCCCTTTCCTTGTTCACTGATGTATTAGCTCCATCATAGAAGTCTACTAGTTTGGTCAGGCAGGACTTGTCCTTGGTGAAGTAGTGCTGGCTGCCTCCAATTACCTCCTGTCCTCTATGTGCCTCAGTATAGGTTCTAGGTTTCTGTTCTGTGATCTTCCTGGGCATAGAGGTAAGGTGCACAGGTTGGTAGTTCCCAGGGTCCTACTTTACACCTTTTTTAAAGATAGGCCCAATCTTTCCCTTTTTCCAGTCACCTGGGACTTCATCTGATTATGATGACATTACAAGATACAACTTATTACATATGAGGGTTATCAGATCCTACTTCAGAATAGAAGTCATGATTAAACCATTCCATGAAAGGCAAGGATTAAGTAAAAACTATATGGTTAAAACCATATCTATTGTTTTCATACATAAAACCTCATCAAAGATTACATGAAACCAATAAAGCTGCAGCATTTTCTTTTTTTTTAATGGGTGTTCTTAAGTCATCGAAAAGAAGCAAAGTCTCTGGTGAAGGTATTGTCTGTATTCAATACTCTAAGTCCTATCTTGCTTCCAAAAACCTACAAAGAGTTTCCCAAACTGAAACATATACTTGCCTTTGTGAATGGTTGTGTTATTGAAAGCTGATGATAATGAAACAACAATAAAGTAAAAGAGAAATTAAAGAACTTTCTGAATCATTGATTTCACTCTTTTGTGCTGGAGATATTAAACTCAGATATAAAACTCCAATCATCCTGAATTCCAATTTGAAAAGCTGTTCATTTTTAAATTCATCCTCTACTATTGGAAGATTGTTCCAGCACCTGATTTCTTTTAAAACTATAAATCCAATTTCACACACACAAAGAAAAGGCTTCATTTAAAGTCTAGTTTACCTCAACACTGTCTTTTAATTTAAGTAACTTTCTTCCCTTTTTATTCTTTCTATGCTTCTAGGTAACACTCATGCCAGCTAACTCTTTCATTAGCTTAAAAAGCTTAGGAAAGTAAGTTTCACTTTACTCCAAAAGATTTCCAATCATCCTACCAGACTTCTGCCGCAGTTGCTGTTTAAGCTTCTGTATGATGGGCAGTACTATTAACCTTTTTAGACTTCCAAAAATTGTGGGTTAACGTCTCCAAATACAGTCTTATCAGCTTTAATGCAGTACTTTTAGATAGAGTTAGTCAATATTATGTTTCTCGCACTGGTAGTTTAGGATTTTCTGTTTTTCTGACTCATCTACTTGCTATTTAATCAACGTGCTGGCTCTGTTTCCCAGTGAAAAGAATAGCCTTTTCCCTGATTTTGTGAAATTTATATGTTCTCATGCATATAGATGCTATATGTTTTTCTTTCTCTCTATCCATCATTTTTCACATTTATGTTCCTTCACTTCAGTAGCATTCTCTAAGCTCCCCTAAGAAGAGCTACCATGTGATTAATTCTTATTTTTCATTCTATTTATTTTTTAAATTATTCTTATGAGTCACAGCAAGCCTGTCACTAAGAAAAACATGTACATATCAATGGATATTTTGAATTATCATCTCTATTACTGTTCTGTTTTCTTGTCTTATCGCTCTTTACAGCAAATTGCTCTTATCTTGACCCATACCCAGCCTTTTGTGCCTTCCATTGGAAGGACAGGAAGGGGAGTGGTGCATGGTCTTTTAAGCAGGAGTACTAAATTGGGGAATGCCATTCCTAAATTATGGCAGATCACCAATAAAGCACATTCTTTTTTTTGGTTTATTAATTCTTGCTGCACTGCAGTGAAAACTTTCTGGTGACGCAGCCAAAGGCTGACCAGCAGTTTCTTTCACACCGACTGTTTTCAGGATGCTTTTCAGGTTCATGTGCGGAGCCTTTGTGATTTTTTGGTGTGTGGGTGTTTTTGTTATATATCTGTCAGTTCTTTTAAGTGAGAAGTTCACTATTTATGTGGAGCTGTCTATTATTCAGCTTGATCCACAACCTCAGTTCTCTTCCTTGCATTCTGTTTCTCATCTGTAGATTGATTTCCTTTCCCTTGTCCCTGTGACTACTCTGTGTACAAACTCTTTTCCACCACCAGCCCTAGCTAATTCAAGCTTTCCCCTTCTGTGCTTAAAAAGAGAGTAGCTTTTTTTCACTGCTGTTTTATCTTTCACCTTCAATCTCTTTTTCCCCTCTTCAGTGCAGCACGCTAGCTTTTCTATTCTACATTTACTTTTCTACTAGCCCTCTTCATAAAATCATAGAAATGCTGGTTAGAAGGGAGCTCTGGAAATCATCTAGTCCCAGTGAAGGGGTGGATACTGCCAACACTAGATCAGGTCACCAAGTTTCCATCAAAGTTTTGTGAACTTTCAAGGATGGAGATTCTACTATACCTGTGGGTACCATTCTGCTGATCATTCTGTTTTAGTTTTACTCTACTGTCTCAATGGAGAATATTTTTTCTAATACCCAGTATGAATATCTCAAACCACGACATGTGGTCAATTCTCCCTGTAATATAATTTGTCACTGTTGAAAAGAACCTGGCTCCTTTATCCTCAGAACTGTACTTCATCTGGGTGTAGGCGGCTCACAAATTCCCAGCCTTAGATTCCTGTATTCTTTATTATGAGTAAGCTTTACTCAGTATCTCCTTTTAGGCATTACCACAGACTTATTAATACTTCTAATTGTCTTGATACCCTGCTACTGGGCCCTTGAGAATTTTTCAACACCTCTTTTTCACAAGGCTGGCCAAAACTAGACAGGTGTGGCATATACTATTTGTGAAGAGAGTATACTGTTAACTCCAGTTCTGTTTGATATTCATTGTAACCTCATGGCCTTTCATCTGGGTTGATATTAAGTTTGTTGGTTCTAAAATGGTGCCTACTTAATGCAGGTGCAGAACTTTTCATATCTCCTCACTGAACTTGAGGAGGTTTCTGTTGACCTAAACTTCAAATATCTCAGAATCACTCTGGACTAAAGCTCTATGGCTAATTTCCATCCTTGTCTCCAGTTTAGTATCTGCAAGTTTGCTTTCATCATACTGGTTTTTTTAGTCAACCAGCTGAACAAGATCTGTCCAGTATTACTCATTGCTTGCTAGTTAGATATTGAGCCATTGATTATTGTCCTTTGAGCCATGCAGTCTGACTAGTTTTCAACTAGTCTCTTTTCAGACTTCTATTACCTTGGCATTGTGGTCATATGCTCCCCAAAAACAGATTCCTTTAAAGCAAAGATCCATACCCATATGAGATTTCTCATGAGTTCTTATGACAATGATTTGTTGGGTAGCACAGATGAAAATGAAGTCAGTACTTTGAGGTAGCCCTCTCTACCAGTTTAAAAAAAAAAAAAAAAAAAAGGAAGTGGGAAAAAAGAAAAGCTCTTAATTTCTCTGCCAAGAAAATCACAACCATACAAAAGCAAATGTTTTGCTCTAATACTTTTGTGATGGGAAGCTGCTGAATATTTGCATGTTCCATTGGGTATCAATGCAGCCTGGAAGACGGAAAATAAAAACCTCCCCTCAAAGTATTGCTTCTGATTAATTCTTACAGTTAGAAAAGCCCAACATGTTCGTAAGTCAAAACCAAATTACATACCAGACAAGTGAAATAATTTCTAAACATTTGTCTTTTCAATATTGTTTTCTCCCTCCCTCTCTAGCTCAACCACACACTCCAGTGCACAGACACTCGCAGATGTCTGAGCCAACCTGCCAGCTGTAGCTTGGGAAGGAGTTCTGCATCAGGATGCTTTCATCTGCCCCACCCTGCCCACAAGGACAGCTGTAGACAAATTAAAATATCTGGCAAACAAGTTTGGATTTCAGAGCACTGACTTTTGAAGCTAAACACATCATGAGGAGAGTTTGTACCTTCTGCTTAGAGATGCATGTCCTTACATTTTCATCAGCCAAGCAATCAAAAAGCTCAGAAGACAAAGACCTTATTCTTACCAGCAAGCATTAAAGTTGGGTTTGACAATAATGTTTTAAACTCCATTTTGGAGCATCTCTTAACTCATAGCAGCTATCTTGCTGCAGTTTTCAAAGTACAGCCCATGCCAGACTGTTCTCTCCAGGGAGAGTTTTTTCTCTGAACTGGCCTTACAGGTACAACCTACCCCTGGTAGATTTCAAAGTCCCAGATATTTATGCATGTGTTTACTTAAAACACATTTAAGTTTACATTAAAATGACAATTATAAGATCACAAAGGTTAATTCAAAAACTCTGAGCATTGTGTAATTAACTGACTCTAAAATACAAATGCTGTGCTTGTCTGGTACTTCTGTATTTTGAAATTCCTGTGATGACATGAAGTCTCTGAATCACAATAACACATTACTTAGCACTGTTGTTCACCCTAATTGCTCCACTATTGGAATTCACCAAAAAAAAAAAATAAAAGCAAGATGTTTCCATACACTCAGAACATATTCCTCGTGGTTTATTTGACATTTAAATCTCATTTGATTTTGCATTTAAGATATCTTGGTTCAGTTGCTTTCTGTATAAGTGTGATGGGAGCCAGATTGTTTGGTGGGAGCATTTTTTAAAAGTCTACATTCTGCTGGGAGCATGGGATTCCCCTACAGACAGCTTCTCATGGTCTGTACTCAGTGAATTTACAACATTTTATGACTGTCTGTGTTTCAGTTTAATTTTGAAAGATACCTTTCTCCTCTTGGACCTCTACCTTCCACATTATTATTTATGTGCTATATATCCATTTGTTTGCACTTATTACAATAAATGTCTTTCAACTTGCCAAATTGATATTATTATTAAGTGGGTTTTTTTAATTGTTCGTCTGCTTCTTATATTTTGTGTCTGAATTTTTTGCATGCTATTTGTCCATTCTGAGAGTGTATTAGAAAATTTGTTCAAGTATTTAAGAGTTAGGGCAGGTAAAAAAAATTATTCAAAATATTATTTTATATGCTTTCATAACCCCCAAACTGATTTTAATAATTTTTAATGTTTTCCTTGGCTTTTTCATATTTTGGATAGTACCTTTATGCACAGGAGAAAGACAAACTATAATATAATTTTAATTTTTTGCAGCTTGAATCCACTGAGCACCTCTTTTACTGCAATTTTTGGTGTTTTTAAACACAATCAGTAAGCATTGTAACTAAAATATTTCTAATACAGAAGTGTTATATTTTTCTGGATTTTATGGTTGGAATAGCTTTTCCTTCTCTGAAATCTTGATCATACGAAGAGAACGTGGCTTTCCTGTGGGATTGCTGCACTTTGTAACAGTGAGATCGCAGTGAGAAAATGGAGTAGTTGCCAGCTACCCAAGCCCATAAGCTTTGAATTTTCTGCTTTATTTCATATGGAAAATCAGGATACAAAGCCTTACACTAATATAATGTAAAGTTTACATATTTCAAGTCTTGGCAGATAAGCATGAAAGTTAAAATTGAAAATGAATCTTGATTCTTTCCCTGCAGCAAAAGTTTAATTGTGTTTATTACTGCGTAATTCTCTTGTAACAATTAGCCCACACATTTTTTCACTCTTCAACAAAGGCTTCACTTCTTCAAATACTCCTTAAGTGCTACTGGATGTTTCCTAGGACTGCACACAGAATATAAAGTTAACTACATACATAAATTGTTACATGGTTAGATATGAACTAACTTCAGTTGGAAAAAATTAGAAACCTAAAGAAACAGAAAAAAAAAAAAAGTCAGCAGTTTTATACATCTTTACAAAACCTGAGTCTACCTGTGTTAATATTTATGAATGATTCCAGAAGTAATTTGATAAATATTTCCATGGTGATGAATTTCTGTAATCTAACTTTTACCTCGGTGGATTAGTTCTGGTGGCACATTCCTCAGAACGAGGAAGCACCAGAATTGGAGGCAGATGGTAGAGTGTGGGTAGTAAACACACTAATTGTTTAATTCTGGGGTGGTAGCACTTTTTTACCAGTGTCACTTTGCAGCAAGCAACCTGCAAAATAGTTAGGTGACTGATTTATGTAAAAAGAACAAGAGAACAATAAATTCTTAATAGGATATATTTTTAAACACGGAAAACATCTGCAGTTTCCATAACTCTAGTCTTTGAACTTGTACATAACTTTTTTCCATTTAGTTTTTTATCTTTATCATATATTGCAGTTGTGTTTACTTTTAGTGTATTAACAGTCCCTTCAAATTCCTGGTAGAATAGTGAGCATCCACGATACCCCAGCCCTGCTATTAGTTGCTAACAAAGAAAGTAAAGCATTTAGCATTTGCTCTGGGAAGCACGCTGCAGTTAACACATCCTGATTTATTCGTTTCAGCCATTAGCGGCAAAACAAAATAACGTGGAAATGCTTTTGGTATCCTGTGGCTCCTCAATTTGTCTAGTTTCTGCCTTATGATTTATTTTTCCTAGATTCCATTGTCACCAACCTCAGCGGCACCCTCCCAAATTCTGCAGTGACACTCTGGAGATAGGGAGGGCAGGCACGGCTTCCTCTTGGAGGCAGGAGGTCAGGCAGAGTGCTAGAAGGGCAGCCTGGGGTCACAATAATACAGTAGGAGTACAGGGAGTACAGTTAGGTTAGCATATTGTTCTGGTGCTGAGAGCCTTTTTCAAACTCTGATCCATCTTCATCCTCGTAATTAGGCGATCTGCGCTTTCAAAGGAAGTGTTGCTATGGAACACGTTGGCAAATGAAGGCAAATTTGAGGCCTCCTCATTTAAGTGTTGGGCTCATTGTTCTTGGTGGTGTAATTGGTGATCAAGAAGGCAATAAAACGGCATGGCCATTAAACGGCCTGAGCTGAAATTGAAAGGGGAGCATTTATATGGTGCAAGCTGCTGTGTGGAGGCTGTAACTTTCACCCTTACATGAACCAGAGTTTACCTAAAGGCCTGATGGCATGGCTCTTTTTTCACCTCCAGGAGGCGGGGAGAAAAGAAGGGAGTTTAAAAAAAAAATCAAAACTAAATAGAATTAATGAGCCTTCACACATTGTCCTGTTTCTTTTGTAGTGAAAAAGCTGGGCAAAAATTAAGTTGGATAAGAGAGGGTGGCGAAGAAACACCATTAATATAAGGTTGTAAATTCTACAAAACATTAACTTCATTACATGGCAATTACTGTCTGTAATTGGCAGAACGAAAGATTCCACTTTCTCATCAGTTACTTGTTGTATAGGACTCAGCATTTTTTTTCTTGACAAAGGTCACACCACTGCTATAAAGAATACCTTAATGTGAACTAAAAGTAAAACAGGTTCTTTTGTAAATAAGTGAGGGTGTAACTAGTAATTGCTGCTAAACATCTCACTCTGTTATTTTGTAACAAAACACGGCTCACAACTTAGAATGATAACAACATTAATGATGCAAAAAGGAAAGCTTTTATTATTCCATTACTACTTGGTCCTACTTTGTGAACAGAAGAAAAACATTAATTAGAAAGGGATAAGACTATAGAGAAACAATAGCTGCTTTTGAAAAGAAAAGAGAAATGATAGTGGCTTTTGAAAATAGAATTTCAATAATTTCTTGAAAGTAATTTTCAAGGGTGTGGATGGCAAGAAATAATATGCTGTAGGAAGAAAAAAATTCTACTTTTTTTTCAATTTCTGTTATTATTGCACCTTCGGATTGACCTTGCTTTTCATTTATCACTTACCTAGTGCATTTATGAAAATATTCCACATATGCTGTAAACTGAGCTGTATCCTACCTCAAATTTATGTATGTAGCGTCAGCTGAAGTTCATGTCCTTAAGAAACGTGTTCAATGTCTAGTGGATTTTGTTAGTCAGCTGTAGAGGAAGACATTTAATCTAAATCAGTCTTGAAATTTTCCGGAGGAAGTTTTTACTTCAAGAATTACATAACAATGGAATATTATGAGGGAAGAGATCCATTTTTAACATAGACATGAAAAAATAAAGTTCCTTTTTTTCTGTTTTCTTTTTTGATCACAAATGAAGTCAAATAAGAGTCAAAATTTCAAAATTTCTGTTAATGAATTTCAAAGTTCACCTTAAAACACCAAGAAATACAGAGTGAGGAACCATGCCTAATTTTATGAAAGAAATATTAAATTATATAATTTTATTTTTTTTATAAACAAAGAGCATTGAAACACCAGAGAGTTTCAGTTTGTTGAATAGAAAACATCCCTTCTGCACTTCACAGTACTGTAAGGCACACTCTGGGCTGTGGTTCAGAGCTACCAGGTTCCCACTGCTCTCTGCTCTTCAGACTCTTTTCTTTCTCTTCCCACCCTGAATGTCATTTCCAACATGCCAGACAGGGACCCACCAAGAAGTTTTGCCTCTGAGGAAGAAGAGCTTCTGGAGCCTGAGTGGTTGAAATAACTTTGAGATGCAGATATTCTATCACAGGCAGATACAATGCTAATGTGAAAACAAAATCAGTTCAGTTTGCTCAATACATTGAAATGATAAAAAATTCATATTGTACTAATTCATAATAAATTCTTTCATATCAGCAGAATAATATTTCCTGATTAAATATTCAATATTTGTAAACAAAATTTTTACACTGAAAGTCGCTTAACAATCACTTTCCAAGTGAGTTCTTATTTTTTTATTGATTTTACTTCATTTTGCTTATTATTATTTTTTTGGTAAAAGATTTTTCTGATATGCTTCATCATATTACTGTTGGAACTTAGTGACTTTGCAGTTGATATTCTCTCTGTGTGTCTCCTGAATTCTTTAATTTTCAAAGTGAATACTGCAATCTCCCATGACAAAATATCCAGAAAGGTTCAAGAGCATATCAGTATGACAGAAAAAGTCCACAAAAGGAATGCTTTCACCATGTTTAAACTAGTTCAAGGAAGGAAAGGCATAAGGTCTCCCTGAAGCTAATAGTCTGTAGTTTGGAAATTGTGTAAAAAGAAGCGTGGATCTGTTTGGGTTTTTTCCTGAGAAATATGAAACCCAGTGGTGAAGTGGAAAGGTGGATGAAAGATATCTGAGGAAACTGTCAAGCAGAAAAATTGAGGAAAGTAAAATTATTCACTGCCAGCGAGCCTTTGGTTGTCATGTATACATAGGCCAGAATCTGGTCTGTATCAAATTGCATTTTGAACTATATTTGATCAACCAAAAAAAAAGGAATGTATTGATTCGGATCTATTGAGACATCTTGACAGTTTCTCAACTGATAAGTGTTAGAATAAGTTAAATTGTAATTGGATCACAATGTTTACTCTGTGGCTACTACTGCTATACCATGCATATGGAATTGCAGAAGCAATTTTTCTTCATGGGACACTTGCGAGAGCAATACCTCAGCCTGGTTTTGTCAATGGTAGTATCCACAACACATGAGAAGAAGGTGCCTTGACTGCAGGTCATCAGCTAATTTGATTTTACATCTGATATTTGCCATTCCAGCACAAGTCCTCAGGTCCTGTTCCACTGTTTGAAAGAATAACCTTGCTGAAGCAGGAAAGCTGCGCAGCGTGATTCAGTGCAATGCAATGCAATGCAATGCAATTCTGACGGCCCTGAAGATCTGCAGGCAGTAGAGACAGGTGAGTGCTACACTCCTCACGGACCAATTAGCACTGCCTAAAAAGGACATGAATGAATATTCTTCCCTAGAGCTGCACTGTTCAGCAAAAATGTAACAGCTCTGCCCAGCAGAGTGATGACTTTGCCAGGCTCCCCAAGTCAGCCCCATCAGACAGCACCACACCACAGGACCTGTACTACAGAGGCAAGAGCCAGAGCTGCCCTCCTTAGGAGAGGGTTGCTGGAACAAACAAACATGTACAGACAAGACTGACAGTGCTTTCATCAGTATCAAAATAGGAACAAAATGATGCCCTACAACTGAGAAATATGTCCTTTCCTAGTCAATTTTGATGGCTGTTTAGATGTAAAAGTTATGTTTGAAAGATGGGTTTAGAATATTGGCTGTAAATGAGATATATTTTGTGTTGAGGAGAGAAAGTAAAATGGGGACAGAAATAATATTTTTGTAAGGCTTCTATTTTTAGAAGAACAACATTCTTATTTCTTTCTTCGTCACAGCATTATTTCACTATAGAAATGCATTTAATATGATCTTTTTATCTTAAATATGTTCCACAGATAGTGGTACTGGTTTTAAGAAGACCTGTTTTGGCTCTAGTCCTTTAGAAGAAGGCTTTAGTCACTTTTAAAATTATAATAAAGAAACAGGAAAAATTCTGCACAGCACAAATAGTCTATTTTGCTACTGTTAGAAAAGTAGAACTGAAGGCAAATCCAGTAGAGATTATCTTAATAATTTCTGTCATAACAGGAAGCAAAGAGTTTTAGAAAGGAGGAAGTTTTAAATTATGTAAAATCTAATTTTTCACGATTTAAAGTATGGAAGGACAAACAGATTCATTAATGTCTCGGTCGTCTTTCTCATAAATTTTTTTCCCAGCTGAATGAACAGATCCATCCAGTAATGTGTCTGCATTTGGTGCAGTTGTTCTTCACAACACATCCAGCTCCAGTGGAACTGTCAAAGGTGTTTGGCATACCTAGAGAATTAAGTGACTCTTTCATTCTTTGAGCATGACAATGCTGATTATCATCAGCAATCTTAAACTGCTTCAGCAGCCTGCACCCTGTCTATTTACAGGGAAGAAGGAATCTGTTCTCAAACCTGTTTAGTTTTTGGCGTCTTTTCTGGGAACACCAGCCAGGACCCAGATTCTGACAGTTCCTATGTGCTGAAGAGTAAAACTCAAGTTACAACCTGAATGTTGTCCTGTACATTCCATCTCAATGCATTTTGAGAGATGGTGATTTTTAATTTGAAATTCGTGGCTGTACAGAATTACAGTTTAAATTAGTACAGCTTTTCATCTGTAAACTGCAAAGGCTTTTCGTCTCTTAAGCATGTGAGAGATACCTTTTTTGCAAGGATCTCATATCTATACCTGGCTTTGAATCCATACTTGTTCAGTAGCTACGCAACGCATTTCTGCCATTGTCACCAAAGCTCTGGTGATAATTTGTCAAAATATATTTGTGGAGTAGGGTGTAAATACAGCAACTTCAGCCTCAGAAAATGCACCCATACCTCACATTGAGAAAAAGTCAGAATTATAGATGTGATGTCATTAATTTAAGTCTAACCAGTCAATTTAAGGAATACCAGACATGTGGGCAGGTAGTTTCAGGGGACAGCTCAACTCAAAAGTAATATCTCAGCTACATTTTTTTTTTTTAATATTTGTATCACTAGTATTTTCTGATGAGGCTAGAATTGAGTGACACTTAAAAGAAATCAGTGATTGAAAAGGTTTGGGTCTCTCTTTAGAGTACTGGGATGTAATAAGATTCATGCCAGTCCTGCAAGTCGCATTTTTCTTTCTCTAGCTGGATGTGGGATTTATTCCAGGCAGAGGCGCAGGGAGTGATATGGCAATCCATCTTAGTATAATTATGTGAGCACTGCCACATAAGATCTGATGCCCTCAGGACAGAGCATGCTTCCAACTGCTTTGTAAAATTATCTTAAATACTTCATCAGGGCAGTTCACATACCAGTTCCATAAGTGCTTCTTTCTAAAGCTTCACGGGGATGTAGGTGAGGGAATTAGTCCACACCAAGCTCATTTTTGGCACATTGAAATACTTGTGTTGGTATGATACACCTCAGAGGATATATTACATGATGAGATAGGAGTGCAAAGTATAGAGTTTTGGAAGTGTCATAACTTTGCAGCAGATTAACCATTTCCTACTGTTCACATGGAAACATCTTTCCTTATTGAGTCCTACTGTATCCAGCACAGGCCTCCAATTTCCATTCCTCACTGCTTTTCATCTCTTAATCCTATTTACATTTTCCCTCTGAAGTCATATTAACTGTATGTCAAGTTCTTACTTAAGTAGCTGAATTGATCCTGCCTTTGCACTCATGTTTTGAATTTGAGTGCCTCTGTACCTGGCAGGTACCTTTTCCAAAGATTTTTGCTTTTCAAATACCCAAACACACCACAAACACCAATGGACTGCAGAGGAATTGGCTTGTATGTTACCAATTTTGAGCCTTTTTTTGTAAATTTCACTTCATTCCACTGAGTGGTCACCAATGGAAAACTTATGGCTACTTGGTGAGAGTGAAACTCACACACACTCTGTTGGCATGATTTACAGCACTAAATATTCTACATGCAACATTTCCAAGTTTTTAAAAATACATTTTTATACATTTTTTCACTAGAAGTCATTACAACTTTGAATGAAAATGTAGTATTAAGTATGTTTCCATGAGAATTTATAAAAAAAAAATCTTTGAAACATAGAATATTCTTCTGCTACATGTTGTAGTAAATCCCAACAGGCAAGCTATGGCCAAGTCTCCCAGTTTAAGGAGTGATATACCAGACTGATGGTGGTCAGATGCCTTTATAAGCATTGACATAAATTTCTGTGTTAATATCATCAGAATGCATCTTTCCCTTGACTATTTTCTCATTCCCAAACTGTCTTGACCATTATCGAAACTGTTGCAATTATACCAACAGTGGCTCCAACAGAAATTTGCTAATTTCTTCACTAGGTGGGAACCTAAAATCCTGCTCACTATTTCATAGCTACTTTCCTCCTAGGCTTGCACAGGAATTATGAGAGCATGGGATAACCCTTGGCTAGAATACAGTACTGGAGACAGAGAAAACCATACTCATCAGTGTTGCCGTAATTAATTAATCTGCCAGGAGAACAAGGATCACAGACATTCATAAGAGGTTTAAAAAAGACCAGGCTGCAGCTCAACCACCAAGGCAACCTGTATTTAACAGAACATTCATGAGATTTAGCCAAATGCTACCACAATTACCTAAACAATTGCTCTCTATCTGATAACCTGCCTGTCCCTGCATGGCTCAGTGTTGCAAATTCTCTTCTATTCTGCAGCATCCTCACTGAAGTCTGGTAGATACTGTATTGAGCTTCTTTCATTATAGTCCTTATCACTCAGTTGTTTGCATGCAGTCATCTCCTTCAGCGGCCTCTTTGCTCAACTCTGAAGCTGGTTTGCTAAGCTCCCCAACTTTGCTGACACCTAAGCTGTGGCATTCTCGCTGCAAAACCCAATATATGCAAAAGAAAATATTATTTAGTAACTTGTCTCCAGTCATAAGCAACACATTTCCTGATTCCCTGTTTTACAATTGTGCAACCGTTTTGCAAGCTCTTCCAGCAGAAGAGATCCTGCAGCTGAGACAGCTTTCCCTGCCAGTAGGGTTGAGGTTTAGGACTATGAGAAGGATGTGCTGAGCTGTTGTTTCATGCAAGATATGTAACTGTTGAAAGCTGTTATATTACTTCATTGACTTGAAAGCAACAAAGCTTCATTGTATATTTCTCAGTGTTTCCCAGTTAGTTTTCCTTTCTGTCTTGACACCAATGCTTCTTCTAGTCCCTCCAGCCTCTTCCTTAGTTCACAGGCCACAGACATCCATAACCCTGCACTCCCTACCCTCTCCTTCTCAAGGGCCTTTGTTCAAAAGTGAAACGTGATGAAAAAAACAATAGTAGGGAAGAGTTCCTCTCTTTGCATTTTAAAGTATAATTTCTTCTGACTTTTATTTAAATAATTTTTTTAAAGTAAGAATTTAAGGAAGAGAGAAGATGGGTTTGTTTTGAGTCCTCTGAAATGGTAATAATTCTGAATTTTATGTTCTTTAATAAATTTATGCTTAAATTCCTTGGCTGGCTACAAAAGTAAGGAAAAGATCAGGATTTAAGATAGAAACACACGTACTGTCAAGAATGTTATCATTATCCAGAAATAGGGTTTTACAGCAAATAAAAAGAAAAAAGAAATAACCTACTCTCTTTCCCCCTCTTTATAAGTCAGTTTTCTAAATACTAATGTTACCTTTATTAAAGCTAGAATTTTCATACTAATCTCAAATATGCCCTACGTCCCTTTTTAGAATATAATTCTTCATGGTAGCTGCTTATGATTTCCCCTGCAAACACCTCTGGAAATGCCACATTTACTAATGACAGCATATACTGATAAAAGCTCTAATTCTGATGAGGAAATAACCAATAAAAGTGAGGTATTTATCTCGATAATAAGTTGTGTGAGGAATCATTTACTTTAACTGTAAATTTATGAGAATGGTCACTTTGTTCTTGCTTCCATACAAAATCAAGAAACCCCTTATGATTTGTTTTGCACCATCACTGGATAAGTCTCACAATTATGCCCTAGAAGGGGAAAAAAATATCTTTGACTGTGGTTTAGCAAACAGGCATAAAGTAGTCAAGCCTATCCAACAAACTGTTTTTCAACCATAGGGTCATCTATGAGTCTTCTTTGCAATACAAATCCAAGCTAGCATAATTCCTTTTCTAGTCTAAGCAGCCTAGATAGTAATGCATGTGATTAAAGTTCTTGTTGTTTTAATGAGGAAAACATACTTCATTTACTACATAACTCATAAGCCAGAAAGTTGCATGTTCATATTCCCACAGTGTGAGTTCATATTACGCAATATACTTACTGTCAGGAATGAAGACAAGATAATTATGGTTTTAAGGGAGCATAAATCCACCATTTCTGGAGCACAAACGAGTAACTAAAGAACTTGTAATTGGTTGTTGTATGAAGAGATTTTACAATTATGACATTTACCAGCCAGTTCATGTACTTCTTTCAGAATACAGATGCACTTTTTAAAGAAAAGTTCAGTCACCAGAAACCGCCTCAATGAAATTCTCAGCTTTTGCCACTCTGCATCTTTACACATCTCTGAAAGTTTTCAAAATTTTATTTAAGCATAAAATGGCTTTTATTTTCCCTTATTATAAAGCACTGCACATGCTAAAGCTGAGAAACACAGAAAGTGAGGTTTGAAAAACATGTTTAAAATTATCCAAAAATGATAAATATTACAATATTTAACACAGGCATTTTTATAAAATACAGAGCTGAATTATGGTACTGCTTTATTAAAAATTAAAGTGATTGAAACCCCCAACATTTAAAAATATTCCTTTTTTAATGGATGGGGAGGAAAACTTGGTGTATGGTCTCTCTCCCACTCATGTAGAGAAAAAAACAACAATCAAATGATTATGTCCGGGCTTTTTGATAACAAGACATTGCATGTAAAAAAGAGAAAAAAATTTCATTGCACATCAAAAATCAAATAACATTTTCTATTGAGACACTAAGTCAAGAAGAGGGCAGTAATATCAAGGAATTTCTTTCAGTCAATTATATATTTTGACTAAAACAGCAGCAAATATTTGGAGATACTTTGGTACATTTGAAATATGGTAATTTTATCTAATCTCATCAAAATATCATATGAAATTTTTGCATTTCAGAAATACTTTTAAAATATCTGAAATTATTATCAAAATTATTATCTCTAGTGGAAGAAAAAAACCATAAATACCTGTATAATCATATATATCTATAGAAGTGCACCACTTAAACCTATATAATAGGATGGCCATTTTAGATTTGTCTCCCTTGCTATTTTTTTGTGTGCACCCATTTCCTGCAGAATATATGTTAACATCCTCCATTACTACACAGTTGTACTACTTTTCATCAAAATCAGAGCAAAGTGGACAAAGAAACAAGTAAACACAGCCCCCCATGCCCAAACAAAACTAACTTCAATTTTTATTCCTGCCAGAAATTGGAGTTTACTCCCCAGAATTATCAGGTCATATAAGTAAACCAAGAGCCTTGTCCATAAATAAAAACTTAATTCCTTAGCTCATTTCTCTCTGCATTTATTTGTAGTGTGTTTGCAGTGAGAAACTGGTCTTGGCTGCTTTGGCTACAGCACCATGTTCATAGAGGAACTGGTGTTTGTCATAAAATATTTTGAAGAGATTTATCCTGTTCAAAGATGAGGTTTCATTTACAATATCAAAACAGTGTATCTGCTTGGTGACTACTCAGACAATTGCCCCCAGGTCCTTAAAGGTGTCCAATAAACTGTGAAGTCTGCTGGATCTGCTGTATGCTTAGGACAAAATGTATGTGATTTGCTGCTATTTCATATTTTTTCACTAAAATAAAAATATTAAGATTAGGAAATTTCAAGGTGCTGCAGTCCAACAGACTGTGTAGTCCATTCTTGCTTTAGAATACAATGGAGATCATGCAGAGATTTTGGGTTGCCTAGGAAATGAAAGCCAGTGAAGTATTCCAGGAGATGCAATGAGTGCTTCAGGTATCCAGATGCAATATTTGTATAAATTCAATGTACATGAAACTTACTAAGATGTGTTTATATTTTCTAAACAAACTGTCATAACAGGTTTAGGGATCCAGTGCTCTACACAGATTTTCAAACAGTAAAAGCTGTGAAAAGAAAGGAAGGTATTTTTTTTCATTCACCAAATTACCTCAGAATATAAATGAAAAAAATAAAAGAACACTCTACAGCTGAGAAGTGTGTAAAGAGGGAGCAGCACATTGGTAGCAGTAGATATTCACAGAAACACAGAATCACAGAATAAGGAGGTTGGAAGGGACCTCTAAGGTCACCGAGTCCAACCTATGCCCTAACACCTCAACTAGACTATAGCACCAAGTGCCATGTCCAGTCCTTTTTTAAACACATCCAGAGATGGTGATTCTATCATCTCCCTGGGAAGACAATTCCAGTACTTTATTATTGTTTCGGTGAAAATTTTTTTCCTAATATCCAACCTATACCTTTCCTGACGTAGCTTGAGACTGCGTCCTCTTGTTCTGTCACTTGCTGCCCGGTGGAAGAGACCGACCCCCACCTGTCTACAACCTCCCTTCAGGAAGTTGTAGAGAGCAATAAGGTCACCCCTAAGCCTCCTCAAGGCTAAACAACCCCAGCTCCTTCAAACGTTCCTCATAGGGCTTGTGTTCCAAGCCTCTCACCAGCCTTGTTGCCTCCTCTGGACGCGCTCAAGCATCTCAAAGTCCTTCCTAAACTGAGGACACAGAACTGGACGCAGCACTCAAGGTGTGGCCTCACCAGCGGCAAGTACAGGTGGGAATGACCTCCCTGCTCCTGCTGGCCACACAATTCCTAATGCAGGCAAGGATGCCATTGGCCTTCTTGGCCACCAAGGCACATTGCTGGCGACATATTGTCAATTGGAAGAGGGGAATGCAATCTGTGAATATGTTGCTGTGTCCATACTAAGATGCTTTTGTATGTTATCTACAGAAAAATGATGAAACCTGCAAGTTCTTCAACAACATTTTGATCCCCTGAGCTGGGATGCCTTATGGTTGGTGGTTGAGCCCTTGAGCCAGTAGGTGACGTACTCCCAGCACAGCGGCTGCATTTGAATTGCTCAGATGATGAAGCTGGCCAGTGCTGGTGCATAGCAATGGGGTAACCCAGAAAACACACTGAGCAGCCTGGCTCAAACACTACATCAGTGTTGCTGCATTCCCTGCAGACAGTCACTTGTCTGGCAAAGAAACAAGGTTACAGATATAGAGAAGGCTCTCTAAGTGCTTAAGCTCCAGTTTATGTTATAAACAGCAGCACCACGTAATTCAGAACTGTCCCTGACTATGTCAAAATGTCAGTAGTTTCCTAGCATATGAGGCCACAGTGCTGGCATTAGAAATAACATGTTTTTCTTTTGGCCTGAGGGGGAATTGAAATGCCTCTCTAAATAGACCTCACTTTTTGCCATAAATGCTATAGGACACAAGGATTAAAGGTTTTGACTGAAGGCAGCATTCTTTGTGGAATTAAAAAAGAGGAATGAAAAAAAAAGAAAACCAGCATTGATGTGTAAGAACAGAGTTGTGTTCTGTGTTATCCCTTGCAAAGTGTATAGCAGTTGTGCAGGTTCACCAGCACTGCAAATACCAATGATGAAAAGAAATCCAAATTATATGAATCTTTAAAAATATTAATATTAAATGTGTATCACTATCTATAATATGTATATACATACACATGCATATATGCATGTGTATATACTTCCATGTAATTGGCTAAAATAGAGCATGTGTACATATGTACACACACATTTGAGCCATCATCCTGAACCTTCTCTCTTGCTCGTGAGTAAACTTATTATAAAGTTTAGATATTTAAACCAAAGATTAATTGCAAAGTATTTCTTTTTAAAAAATATCTTTAGAGATTCCTTGATTTTATCCAAAGGCAGAAGCAAATTGAGAACAAAAACTCTTAAAAAAATCAAGAAATTTTTTATTACACACAGGGTACGAAATTATGTTCTTCAGAGAATTAGTGAGCCAAGATTCAAATACTTATCCAGTCTGCATAAGCCAAAAAATCAACTTAATTTTTGAAATATTTTGTGCTTTTGCACTTGTAAGTACAAAATATTGAGCTACATGATACACTTATGAAAAGTTTATTCAGACATATTAGGAATATACCTTCCATATATAATGACCTGTTAACTTAGAGAATCACCCTTGGCAATTCTCCATGGACAGCCTAGAGATCTGCTTAGAGGTCTCCCTATGTTGGAAGAGTACAAAAGGTTGACTATTTACCTATTCTCTTCTCAGTCTGTGGAAAGACTAACCATTTCAAGAAGAAGCAATATTTGTTATCAGTGCTTCCCTGTCCTTATTTAAGAAGAAATTTGTGAACATTTTAAGTCATTCATCCCTCAGTACAGCAAACAGCAATGCTGTTTGCTAAATCTTCATTTTTCCTTTAGAAATATGAGTAAGGATGCCCAGTGGGCTCCCTGTGAGCCCAGAGCCAGAATTGCTGGGAGCTTTCCCAGGTCCATCAGGGCAGAGCTTATCCCACGGCCTCAGCCAGGAGCAGGGCAGCAGAGGGAGCACTGAAGCAGACCCTGCCCCAGCCTTCAGTCACTTCCCTGGGAAAAAGGGTTCCATGACTGCCTAGAGTTGCAGAGTTTGAAAATCTTTATTTGCACTTTGCTGGGGATTCTTTCCCAGTAAGGCTGAAGCCACAAAAATATAATTATAAAATTAATTATACTTTGTTGAACTTAATTTGACTGAGGGTTAAATAATAGCTTAGATGGATTCCAGTAACTTTTGGGTTGATGCCATAATTTTTCATTAATGAAAGCAATATCAAACCTATTCCTTGTAATTAACATCTACTCATTTGTTGGACAACATTGTTGGACAACAATGTAATTTACATCTACTCCTGTTGAAAACAGGAGTTCTGTAAGCATCAGCTTAATGCCAGTTTCTTACTTAAAGGCTGTTTTACCTTCAAAGTAGAAAGAAAAATTCTTCAGCTGCAGAAAAACACTGTCCATTGCCCACCCCCCCCCCCCCCCCAAACCCATGACAATAATTCAAATGAATGCAGTTAGAAAAAAAACAAAGAAAAATGCCATGGCACTTGGACATGAGCATCAAGATAAACAGTCAAGTATTTGTGAAGTTGATACTCAAAGCAAGGGGCATGAAGAGTGTAATTCATGGCCCCTAAATCACTGATTTATCTCTCCCTGAGGCAAGACATTTGGAAAACCAAAAAAAGTAAAAACAAGTACTGCAAGCTACATATCCAAATCTATCACTTACCTGTCTGACTGCCATAATTTCCAAAGTTCTGGTATTCTTATATCCCACTGACTTCCTTATCAATACAGACAAGTCAGAGCCTTTGAAAAAAGGCAGATCACATATTTAAAAGCCAAAGAGTGATTGAAACATACAGTTGCAGACATTAAAGATTAAAACTTCATTCTTTAAGCATTGTTCTTCAGATTTTGTATCTTTTTAATAGAGATGATAGCACAAAGAGACAGTTGTGAGAGCTTGTTAAAATGTGCAAATATAAAGTATTAAGCATAAGAATGCTACTCATTATCAGGGAAAAAAAATAGAAAAAGAGTGGGGTTTGGAATTTGGACACTGCAATAATAGTCAATCTCCTATGCCTAATACCACATAATCACAAACTTAATAAAAATAGAAATATACAGTTCCTTTTAGGAAGCTAACAAATATTTCCTGATGTGAACACACTATGAGCCTTGTTAATCACATCCTGATCCATTGCATGCTGTTACATATAGCAACTGGATTATGCAAGTGTGAAAAAAAGACAAAGTAAAAAATCCAATCTGACCCACTCTATCTTTCTACCTTTTTTTTCCCCCTGTTACACTGAAACAAGCAATAAGCAGCAGCAGGTCGTCTACCTGACACAAACTTTCACAGCATTGTTCTGATTTGAGTGTTTTTGTTTACTGTTAATAAAATTGAAGCAGCTTCTTTGTAACTGTTTTTTTTGCTTGTGCATCCAGTAAAAGGGACCAGAACAGTGGCAACTTCTTTTGCATGCACATTATTGACTCTTTTTCTGAAATCACATATGATCAGTCCAAATCAAAGTAAATGGAAAAACCTGCTTTTATTACTGACTCCAAAATATAATCAAAATCCTTTTCAGTGCCACAGAAGGTCTCTTATGTTTATAGTCTTTTAGTTCCCTGCTCCAGTTAGAGAATAGCTGAGCAGCAAAGCTTGCTGCCATTGTCAGTATTTGTTACCTATGGATTGCACAAGTGAAGCTTCTAATGGGCACAACAGTGAACTTACAGGTAATTAACTCATGTGAGATAAGAGTAACTAATTGATAAAAATATCCAAGAATTCATCAAAATCAATACTAAATCCACTACATTTGTTTAGGAAGTAAAATATAATATAAATAGAAATTTATTCTTTAGCTCTCTCTTTATGCCTAAATCCAACTCTAAATTTCATGTTTAACATGAAAAAAGTTCCCTAAAAGCAAATCAATCTACAGTACAACAGACTTCCTATAAACAGTATTTTGTAAAGTACATCACAGTGCAAGTCCTCACCCTCACTCATGGCTTCAAGGCCACCATACACCTTGAATTAGCACCATACACAAAGTGAGTCAATGATCTCGCTTCTCAGCTGTTCTGAGTCCTGCTGCTGCACAGCTGGCTGTGAGGAGCATTGGGCTGTGAAGGCTACTTTAGGTTCTCTGCACCAACAAGAAACAGGTGGGGAATTCACTTCGGGTTTTTTGAAATCTAGCCTTCCTTGATCTGGACAATTTAGCAAGGAGGAGAACGAGTATTCTTTTGGATCTCTGGAGTTCTCACAGCCTTGTGGCACTTGAAATGTACCCCTCAAATGTACCCTCTTTTTGACTGTGGTATAGTGAGGGCAGCTCAAAGTTTTTAATTCCTAGGACCAAATTAGCAGCTTTTCAGTACTTTTTATAAGATAAATGCAACTTTTTTTTTTTTTTAAAGTAATTTAGCAAACCAAATAATACAGTGATTGGGAAAGATAAAAGCAGAGTTCTCCTCATCAGAAAGGGTTCCAATGTATCTCCATTCACTGCTGTGTTTCTATTGATCTTACATAGAAAAATAGGTAATGTGCCCTGGAAAACAACAATCCTGACCTGCAGCAAGGACTTGTAGTATAGATGTCACTCAATGTGGTCTCCAGTGTATTGCTGGGAAAAAAGGGTTACTGTGGTTATAGGCCATGTGAACAGGTGAAGAGCAAGTAGCACAAGGAATTGTTTGCATCTGATGCTGCTTAAACCTCCTATTAGAATCCTGCATACTGCACAAAAGTGGCAATTTTTAGAAGAGTATTGAAATTGGAGATGATTCAGAAAAGACTTGCAAAAATAATTTTATTGCTAATGAAAGAGAAAGTTGAGAGGTGACTTGATTACAATGTTTCATTCATGAAGAGAAACAAGGAATGGGTACAAATGAGCTCTTTAATCTGGTGGTGAAAAGCACAACAAAAATCAATGGCCTGACATGGAAGCCAGACAAACTCTTCATTGCAGGTATTTGGGTCACTACAGAATGTCCTTCTACAAAGCAACATGAACTATTCTTGGCAGGGATTAGAGGCTGCACTCAAATGGTTGTTAGAGGACTAAGCTAATCACTTTTCTCTCCTGAGAACTTAAGCATAGTAGGCAAAGACCTCTGGTCATCTCACTGACTCAGATACAAGACAAGCAAGTTATTTATATTTTGTGGGTAGGTAGTTCAAGAAATCAAACCATCTGCCAGCACAAGAGGCTGTGTATGTGTGACTGTCCCTGTCAGAACCTCTGCTTGTTCAACAAAAGGATGGTGAGAGAGCAGAGCTTCATACAGGCAGCATGATCACAACATTCTTGTGGTTACAGAACTGCATGTTATCACTCTCCTTCAATAAGTTTGTTACAACTATAAGCCTTCATTGAATTTTGCAAGATAGAGATTTTTGCATCTTGAAAGTACATTTTTACTACTTCAAATTTTATTTCCTTCTTTTTTCTGCCTCTGATTTCCTGATCTCACACACATCTGGAGTGATCCTCCAGCTGTCCTAGCAAATAGAATATTTCAGGAAACCAAGTGAGGTTCATGCTCTCTCTCTGGAATGATGCGGTGGTCATATATGACCCTCGTTTTCTTACCAGCTTCCTTCAGGTTAACCACAAATTGGATGATTCTCCAAGTAACAGGGTAAGACAGAGATGTCCAAAAATGCAGGTTTCTCTAAACTTTTCTCTAAAAAAAAATCTAAAGGAAATTTTTACTCAGTTTGAAACTTGTGGCTCCTGGATGCTATTTCTCCTTTTGGTCATGGATTTGGTTTAGTTGTCTATTGCTTATTGAATTAATTACCTCCTTGCAGGGGGAGATATATGGACAACACGGCAGTTGTGCAAATTTGCTTTAGAATGTCTGTGCAGCTCTAGGAATGGAGCTGTCTGACAAACACAAAGGACTGAAGTGAGTGATTGGTGAAGAAAGAATGCTTTCCAGAATCTGGTGCCAGTGAAGGGAGCAGGTTGCAGGATGTTTGGAGTGCAGATTTCTGAGAACTTTGTGAAAACAGAATCACAGAAGTGAGGAATTAAGTTGGAAGAGACCTCTGGAGGCCATCAAGTCCAACCTCCTGCTCCAAGGCAGAGACAAGGTAGATTGCTCAGGTGTTCACATGAAAGGTCTAACTGTGTGTGTAACCTCCTTTTTAAAATGATAATAAGAGCTAGAGACTTTTTTCTTTCTGACTTTTGTTATTGCTCTGAATCTCTGTGGACATAATTCTTCAACTGTTAACTGAAAATTTGTCTTTAAGCTGTTAGAGCTCAGAAGTTTGCTGGATGGTTCTTATTGGCACAATGACAATGACCTCCTGATTTATAACAAGTCCTCGGTGTTTGAATCCAGGCTGGAAATTCCCAGTGAATTCTCTGCTGATATAACTTAGATTTAAATACTGAAATGAGACTAGAAGATACTTCTGGGTGTCAGAACAAGGGCTTCTTCACCCAGGTGAGAAGGCTTTTTCCTAGCAGTAGGTGAATGGGCTTTTAAGAGAGTAAGATCATGAGACTGACAGCACCACCCGTACAGAATTCTTTATGCAAATAGTGGAGTGGTGAAAAGGAACTGGACATCCTTGTCTTGCTATCCTGTATATGCCCCTGTAATCAGATGGAGAAAAACTTTCTGAATCCGAGGTCCCTCCCATTGCCACAGAGAATCTATCATCTATGAATTTGCATCCTTGAACTCATTTTCACTTCAAGATTTGAGATGTGTTTAACAGTTTAACTATGATGAGTGTGCAAAATCAATTCTGGCATTCTTCACTAGCTGTGAGATAATTTTTTTCAGATGTTCTGTGGCTTCTGCATTGAAAGATAGTCCTTCTTATCTATTTTTCAGTCTTATATGGGTGTGAAGAATCATAGCAGTCAGTCTGTCAGATTTTAGAAGCTGCTTCATATCATGATCATCCCTACACTTTTTCTTTTGCTAACAGCCCCAAATTATGCTATGTCATCAGTTTGGACATGGCCTATAATGGTGAAATTTTGCCTAACACCAAAAGAAAAATTTTGCAGATAAATCTCTGCCATAATGATGTCCACTATTACTCATGGAACTGATCTACTTCCCTCATTTAGCTTCCCATTTTACTGTGAAGGAATCATGAGCATGTGTAAAGCAATTACAGAGACAGGCAGGAACTCCCTTTCCTATGCTATATATGTGTTCTTGTCAGGGCTTCCTTTCATTCCTTCCTTTAATGTTCTGGCGTCATCAGCTTCAAGAGTAGGCAGGATGTCCATAAGCCATGCTGCTTTCCAGTCTCTCTAAATGGGGAAAGAGGATTGCCTGGACTGCTGGCACGCAGGGAGCAAGACGTGTTTGAAGCAAAGGATATTTACTGTTGGGCTGTTAGGGAGGGGATCAGTAGACCTGTAGGAGATTTATGAGACTGGAAAACAGATTCATCAGAAGGAAGCAGAGACAAAGAATAGTGCTGGTTATCTAGCTCAAGCAAGGATTCAATGATCCCCCCAAATGCTAGAGGGAATCAAGTGTGATGGGTTTCCCTAGAAAATGTTCCTGACTGAGTAGAGAAAAGCCCTGCTGGGCTGTCAGGAAAACTGTCCAGACTGCAGCTGGGGAAGCAGATTGAGTCCCATCTATCCCACTGTGTCCTTTCGCTGAGTGAAAGAGCTACCAGGAGAGTCATAACTGTTTCCAGCTAGCCCTTCCTCATTCTTTGATTTCCATGCACTGACTCAGCCCATAGGATCTTCCTCCCCTATTCTTTTGAATATCGAGGCTGATAGTAAATAGTTGCTGACAAGGATCATGCCAGCTATTCTCTTCTCAAGCAGCTTGTTTTTATGGTATGCCAGGAATGCTAAAAAGCATTAATGGGTTCAAAAAGGACAAATCCAGAGGAAAAAAACAAACAAACAAAAGAAAACCAACCAAGCAACCAACTAAAAGCAATACCTCCCAAAAAAGAACCCAAAAATCAAAAAAATCAGAAAAGTGAGTGAGAAAAATATTACTTCTTCTGTTTTATTTCTTACACTTTTTTTCACCCCTAAGGGTATATTACTGTCTGCAATCAGACTCCAAATGGCTTGAGGAGAAACACTTGCTATAACCCACTATAGATTTTATTATATGAAACATATTTATTATAATGAGTGGACAATAGTGAATAAGATCTTAAAATACAAAGATGGCCCTAGAAACAAAGAAGGATAGCTCATTTTTAAATACCTGGAATAAATAAAGCAACCTTAATTTTATAACGATGGAGCTTTGCAAATTTAGGGCTGAAAATCTTTGGTACAGAGGTAAAAAATGTTGAATACTTCTTATAAGTAATACAGCAGTAATACAAGTACTGAAAAAATAAAAGGTTAATCTAATTTTAATAGTTATAATTTCTATTGCCTTTTTAAAAAGAAATAATTCACAAAGAGTTCCTTTAAATTCCTGGAATTTTTCAGGGTAATGTGTTTGCTCAGAGTGATCTGTAGACATTACACAGTTAAAACCGAATACCTGCTTGGAGAAGTAAATTGCTTTAGAATTACGTGAAGAAAGGTCAAAAATGGGAGAAAATTATTTATAATCACAAAGAAGTAGAATGGAGTCCTACAAGCTAAAGCTAGTATGTAAGCATGTCACTATGTCACTATACTTTGTGTCACAATGTATAAAAATAAAAAGTGTTTTTTTTTTCTTTTTCCTTGGAAACCACTTTTGGTGCTTTCTGTTATGTCTAAAATACTTTGACTTAGTGCGTCTACTTTTTTTTTTTTTTCTTGTTCCAGTACATCTGTTCAGCGGGCTCTAGGAGACACCAGTCGAACACCTAGCTAGCCTTTTGCACGGTAGTTAGTTAATTAACTTGAAAGCAAATTCTAAAACACCAAAGAAACAGACTGAAAGATTTTTCAGGCCATTTTAGAGTGAATGACAAGATTTTGTTTCCAGATGAAATTTTTTCATAAGTACGGTATACTCTATGTGCTGGCTTTCTCAGGCATTGCTGAGAATTATTAATTTCATGTCAGCTGTTCCAGCCTTGATTTTCACAGATATTTTGCCAGTTAACTGCTGCCTCATAATCCTCCCCTTTCCAGACGGAAATAAAGTAATTGCTGGCTAAGTTTCCCTCAGTGGGCTGCCAACATGAAACTCCCAATACGCGTTCAGTGCTAACAGGAAAATTGCCCCCTTAGTGCTGTGAATAATTTTAACTTTAATATTCCTTCTTTATTTATCATAATATTTGCTCATATTTTTAAAGTAAGCTTGAACATTTGATTCCATCTTTTCTTTTCTCAATAACAACAGAGCCCTTAGAAAAACAACTCTATATCATAAGAAAAGGGTTCAGTAAGAGCTCACAAGGACTCCATTATCAGGAGACACTTGCAAAAGCCATTTGTGTGAGGTGGAAACTTGACTGAGTTTTGCCACCTGAGAATTGTGGGTTACTGTGCATACACTTGGAGTGTTTTCACTACTTTTATAAAAATAGCTGGTTTTATGATTTTGAATGGGAGTAACCAAAAAAAGAGAGCATTCTTGTGTAAAAGAAAATTTTATTGAGCATGAAAACCACTGGAAATAAAACTAACTCGGTATGGTTAACCAGTGGCTTGCCAGTGCATCTGGTAAAACTAGTCATAAAGGCACGGATCTCACACCTGAATGATGACAGGGAATTCAGATCAGATTTTCTGGCTCCACTGCTACCCCTAGCTACTGTTTTGTCAGTAAAGTTCCTCTGACAAACTAAATCAGACCAGGGCATGGGGTTGAGCAGTGGCATGCTATCATCTGCAGTGTTTACCTTTGAGTTTGCCCTGGCATGAGTTTGACCAGGTCAGCTGATACTCTTCCAGACAGTCCCCAAGGCACAATTCTGGGGGCAGCATATGCTGAGGAGATTTTCCAGGAAGAATCTGGGATGCAACCACCCTGTCTGAGGGAGGGAGGGAGGGAGGGAAGGAGGGAGATGATGTGTACAGCGCTGTGGAGAAAAGCTGGCTGTGCCTCCTGGTCTCAGGACCTGAGGTGGCAGCCACAGGCTCTGGAGCTGGGTTCTCTCACAACAGTCAGAGCCAAAGTCTGCTCCTTCAGAGTCACACACCTTTTTTTTTTTTTTTTTTTGTTTTTTTTTTTTTGTTTGTTTGTTTTTTTTAAAGTCTATCTGAGATGGCAGCTATCACTTCCATAACACTTTGTTGTTTTGCTCATTGGTACTCACCTGGAACATGTGAGATTTGGGTTCAATAACTTCATCAGCTCAGCCTCAGGGTATCCAAAACCAATAACTCTTTAATATAAAAATACAGAAGCTGTTCTTGAAGCGAGAAGTGGAATCCAGGTCTGCCCACTCCCAGATGAGTGCTGTAGGCACTAGGCCACAGAGTCATGTTCCCTCTTGCACTCCCTCTTACATCTTCCTTGGATATATTGCATTCTTTCCTCTGCTGACATAGGGTTTCAACAGGAGCAGCCCCCTCCTTTCCCAGCTGTGTGGCTTGTGGTTAATGCAGTCTCCTGGGAGAGGAGAGCTGTGCCTCTTTATTTTTTTCAGATGGAGGATACTGACTGAGTGTCAAATACTTCAGCCTCTAAGGAATATACAGATAGGGAGGTGATGGTACAGGCATTGCCCTTCTCTTGGAGGAGGGCATATGCTGTCATGGCGTGGGACTCAGCAAAGTCCCTGCGCACTTGTGCGGTGGCATAGGGCATCTGCTGCTCTCTGGGTCTGTCACACCATGGCTGCACACACACACCTCCTTCTCTGATGGAGCAAATTCTGGGTCCTTCTCCCAGGGAACCTTGCAGTCAGGCACAGAGATAGCCAGTAAACATCACTGATGGCTGGAAGGTGAATATGGAGTGCTGAGGCTGAGGTTTGGATCTGAGCCACATCTGCCCAGGCTCTGCCAGGCGACTTAAGACTTGCTAGGGATTATAGCCCCTCCTCTTTAGGAGGTGGAGAAACATCTTCACATCCTAGCAAGTTGTTCATGTTGCAGTTGCTCACATTTTTATAAATTTGCCTGTTTCCTGTTTTGGTTTTGTTTATTTTTTGTTTGCTTTTTTTCCCCTTACATTGTATTCTTAAGAGGGCACCGTTTAACTGAAGAACCTCTAATATCAGATATCTTCTCCTTGTACAGATGCTTGCAGCCAAGGATTAGTTCTGTTCTTAAGACTGGTCTACTTAAACAGATTCTAATCTGTAAATATTTCACTGCAAGACTTATTTCAAGGCCTGTGAATCCATCCTGCACTGATTTCAACATGGTCAGCTGAGATTAAGTGGTTTAGATTGTGATTTCTTCTCAGATCTCCAGATTTATTTTATATAGTCAGCACGTAGGAATATCACAGTATAGAAATAACAGCTAAGCCTGTTTTTATTTTTTATTATTTATTCTGTGAAACAAAGTCTTTGGGCTTCCAGATTAAAATTACCAGAATTCTGCTATCTGATTGGCTTTTCAGAATTTAACATGAAATTACTAAGTAACAATTCAGTAGCTGGAAAGGGTTCCTGTAAAAAATTTTTTTCTCACAGAAAATGCAATTTAATTGGTCACAGTTAGCTAAGTGCCCCAGCATCGAATGGGAACTGAAAGTGAATTGACCTCTTGCCCAATCAATTTTCACTCTGGAGAATGATTAAAAGGCAATGTTGATGAGGTGCAGAAAGATTACACTTATGTTTTCTCTGACAACGAGGTCTTTCAGTGCAAAATGTTGCAATAGAATAGCAGTAGAAACCTATATATTCTCAATAAAACCTAAAATTTGTATACTTCATTGTGTGTGCTGTAGTATGTAACTTAATACCTAACACATGCATTTTTAAATACACCCTGAGTATCTATAATACATCCTGAGTGTATATTTTATTAGATTTTCCCACTTAAAAGCTGGCATTATTGCTTCCAGTTAATAGACTTGAAAATTAGAAATATTTTATATTAGTTTCTTTCTTTTATTTAGGAACCATGCATACCTAGGCACATACATTTCTGTCCTGAGTTTCTGTGTGCTTTTTATGGTCACAGCACCCATCAGCTTATAAGGATGATTTTGAGCTTGCTTATTGGTCTGCCAAACTTCCTTCTGGTAAGAGGCAGGAATATGACTCTACTTTCTGCTTTGGAAAACCTCTCTCAGAACATAGAATCTGTGGTCACAAACACAAGATGCTGAAACATTTATTTCCCCCTACTATGGATTTCTCTTAAAAGTACTGTGAAAAAAATATCCTGATCTTCTGTACCAATGATTCAGGACCCTTCTTCACTGTATTTTAAGACATGATGCTTTGACTTAACCACAAAGTACAAAACATTTTATCCTGCTTTGCTATACTTTTGTGCCCTCTTAGTTCTATCCCCTTCACGTGATTTTTAATCTTTAAAAACTCTGTGATGAACCACATAAAATAATTTGGTGTGGAAAAGAATGGCCCATCACAAGTGGCAAATTGTTGAAGAGAATGTCTTACCATGAAAACTTAGAACCTGGAAGAATATTTGGCAAACAGCGCCCATATAGTAACTCCTAAGTATTCACACCATTTTTTCTGAGTGAAATTCATTTCTGTCTTACACTGAAATTTATCTTTGTATCATTCGTGTGTTGATGTCCTTTATGTGAGGTCAGAGTTCTGTGAATCTTCCTGTCTGAAATCTGTTTACTGGATCAAGTATACAGTCCTCAAGGAGAAAGATTCAAAATAAAATACTGGTGTTAAACTATATTTTAATTCAGCTCCAGTGAAGTTGAACCAAAGTAAGCTGTTTGTGTATTCCTTAAAGGAAAATTGGAAACAGTATTGGGCCTAAAGTGCCTTAGTGTCCCATCAAAATGTGTTTTATTGTAAATTTTCCAATTACCTCCAAAAAAGATAACTATAGCAAGAGTGGTGTCAGAATTAAATTTCCATGTACTTATAGATCTTTAGAATGTCATCAACTTTCTTGGTCAGAAATCTTAATTTAACCTGTCTACTTTCTTTTATTATGTGTTTAACATACCTTGAAAATTAGTTTCCTGGTTTTTTTGGGTGGTTGTTTTTTGGTTTTTGTTTTGGTTTGGTTTTGGTTGTTGGTTTTTTTGGGGGGCTGGGGAGGTTGTTTGGTTTGTTGGGTTTTGTTTTGGTTTTTTTTTTTTTTTTTTTTTTTTTTTTTTTTTTTTGTGAAACTAATAAAGAAGAAATCCAGACTCAGGCTTTGAGACATGGTTTAATCACATTAAAGTTGATAACACTGATGGATTTTATTTTCCTCTAGCTTTCTCTGTTTTGCTCTCACTAACTATTCTCTATCTGGCACTCAAGAGAATGTCTGGAGTAGCAATATGATTTGCTTAAAATGTCAGACATAGGATCAAATTACTAGCTGAAGCAATCTGGTTTTCAGTCCTCACTGTGTGCTACTGAGAATCCGACCATGGAAGTAACTGGAATGCATGATATAGTTGCCATACTTCATCTTCCCCAGGAAATTCAGCTTTATTAAATATATCACATTCAGGGTGAGGTTTTAAAGAGACCTCAATCCAGCCTTCAATCTTCATCTGTACTCTTAGATAAGTTGCTAAAGTCATTTGTGAACACAATCTATGTAAGCAGCACATGCAAACCTGGTAGGTAGATGCCTGAGTTTTAAGCTGGTTGCATAAACCTGTTTGTCTTGACAGGTTTAAATTCATATGTCCACTTACTAAAGAGAACCATTTAAAAGCTTATTTAAGAGCATGTGCCTCGAAGTGATAGCATATTTTTTTTATGACTATCATGGTGCCAAAACATGATTCTTTTTCTACAGTCAAAATTAATGAATGTGTACAATGGTAGAAACATTTCTTTCTACTGTAAAAATTGACCTTACTATTGGTCAAGGCCTGTCAATCAAATTGACTTATTATGCACTTAAAACTCATTAGCAGTAGAATACTGTAGTTGTACATTTCAAATGACTGATGACTAGAACTGTGTGAAATTGCTGCTGAATTTGTCAATTACTGTGTGAAGTGTTCATTGTAAAGATAGATTTTCACTCAAAAATCATCGCTTTAAAATAATCTCTATCAGTCCAAGGTTACTTCTTGTGATTATGGTATGTCCCTCTTTTGCCCTTTCTCTTTTTTTCTGCTCCTTATCCTCTGAAGTCCCAATGGGACTTCTTTGTGTGGCAAGATGAAGGAATAAATTGATTTGCTGGTGACACTGTGGGACAGCAAAAATCAACTGCTTTTATATTTGGGGTGCTTGGAAGGCTAACTGGACCAGTGGATCAATCCTGGTGCACATTTGACTGATAAATGGCTTTATGTACTAGAAATCAGAACTGTGAATTTCACTAATGCAGAAGGAGCAGCTGCAAAAGAGCTTGTACCTTTGTTCTGCAACAGCCTTCTGGTCCTTTCTGGTCAGGATGAGTGGAGCAGGATTTGAACTTTTTACTGAGCTAATGATTAATACAAATTCCAGTGTTTGCCATATTGCCCACTTCACAATTAATTAAATTCCCTTGGAGACAAATTGGAGAAGCATTGTACATCTTGGCCACAGACAATTTTGTGTGGCCAAAACAGTAACAGTTCCTGTAATTTGTCTATGATATAATGAAATTAAGTGATTTAAATAAATTAAAAATGGACCAGATTCAGCTTTCAGTAATTACAAGTCACTGAAGGACTGATACAGCAGAAAATAGCTTATATGGCTGCTAGCCCAAGCAAGCTCGATGGGACTCTTACTTTTGTCTAGCAGGGATGTGCTCTGGCAGCTGAGGAAGCTATATTCCATCTAGTAGGAGTAACACTCTAGGAACTGGGGACATGGTTGTTATCCTGAAAAAACCCAAATGTTCAGTGGATAACACGTTAAGGATGTAGAGGTGTATTCTTGGGAGGTTTTCTCAATAGATTTCCATCCTTACATGCAGCCAGTTATTTCTTCCCTTACATTGAGATACACAATTTGGGAAACAGCTGTAGAAATCATTGCTGAAGGCATCTTTTTCCAGACAGTTGCCAAAAGAAGAATGGTCTCACTCCTTAAAAATAATCTTCCAGTTTGAAGAAGAGATGGAAGCTGAGTGCACCAGAAGTGTTTCAAAGTGTTGAATCCTCCTCTCCCACACACCCATCTGGTAGGCATGCAACTCTACTTTTTGCATACAATGACAGCATCCTATAGTATTAAATACTATACTATTAAATGCTATAGCTTGCACTGAAATATTTTGGGGTGAGAGCTAGAAATTTTCTGGCAGTGATTTTGTACTCTTATTCTGACTGCAAATATATATATTTTTTGCCAAAACACTGATCCCAAGGAAGTCAAAAGTATTAACAGATTCAGAAAGGACACATTTACTCCAAATAAGCAGACTGAAGGACTTGTAAACGTGTTGCATTAACAAGTCTACTTCAGCAAACCACTGGTTTCCAGAGGATGAGTGGTACCATAGATAGAAGTTATCTCAGAGTTGGCTCATTTTTTTTTCTGAGCATCCCCAAGCTGTTGTCAAAAAACAAGATGCTGCCATGGTCACCACTCTATCAGATACAACATGAAAGTTCTGCTGGCACAAGGCTCATTATTATTGTCTTGTTAAAAGTTACAAAGTTGAAATTCTTTTCCATTCTAACAATTATCGGGATGTCAGCTTTAGTATGAGATATTTATTACTTATTCTGTAGGATCATTCTAACATGAGTTTCTGTTTAGACTAGTTGTCTAAGAATATTTCTTCCTCTGGGAAAACAAACAAACAAACCCCCAAAACAAACAATAACAAAACAAGCAAACAAACAAAAAACCAACCCACAAAAATTATTGCAGGAGTTTTGTCTGGAATTCTTTACAAGCAGGTCTCAAAACAACATCAAGTTTAATGAATGTAGTGTAGCCAAGGAAAAATATTGTAATAGAGAAATGGAAATTGTCATTATCTGGTAAATTATACTGAAATTTCCCACTTTTTAGTTGAACCTTGTATAACTAGTATGTTTTAGAATAGAAAATACACAATCTCTTTCATATTTCATTTTTCACTTTGTTTTTAACACATTTTTGGGAAGGAACAGGAAGATTCACAAAGATTTGCAGCATGCCTTGCTGAATATTGGTTGGATACTGATGCCATGCCAATTTTTAAGTGACACACATGATGAAGCCAAGCAAAATGTTGACACGTACAACTGTTTACCTCAGCCACAAAAACACTACTCTGCAGAGAAAAGAGAAACTGTAGAGTTTCACAAGGTTCCCTATTATCTGAGGTACAGATATATTTTATCTATATTACAGTATAAAGCAGGGCTACACCCAAAGACTTAGCTGGCTGAAAATGTAAGCACTCAGGCTAATTTATTTTGGGATTATGGGCTTGACTTAAGCACATACGTACAAACCCATGTACTGTGAATTCAGTAAATCACAATGATATCTGCTTCACTGACAGTAAACAGAACTGCTCAGGATTTTAAGGCAAGGAACAGGAGCAAGAGGAAGCCAGTCCCAGTCCCAGGCAGGGAAAGGGCTGGGGGTTCTGGTGATGTTGCCCCATTGCCCTCATTTGCTTTGCCCTCAGTGATGGCACTCCAGGTGGATGCCCCCTGCATGAGCTGTGCTGGTCCCTGGGCAGGGCAATTCAGCACGCAGGAGGATTCTCCCTTTGGAAGACAAGGAAGGAAGGACACCTGCCAGGTGTTGAACTGGTGACAGGGACCTCCCTGATATATCTGTGCTGTGTTTGGAGGGGAGTCAGTGTCAGGACCTTCCATCCTCAGTGTGCCTGGTAGCCGAGCGCTGCTCCAGACATGCCCAAACAGGCTGCTCATGGACTGCCTGCAGGCTGGCCCTAGGCAACCTGACAGGCAATGGTGTGCATGGGAGAGTACATGCGAGTCAGCTGCTCCAGTGCACTCCTGAGACTGCTTTCTAGCAGCAGGGTAGAAACAGCTAATGTAGGCAATTATAACAGGAGTCAATCTTTACCTTTCTGAAATGAAAAAAAAAGACTCTAAGCAAATCTCAGATCTGAAGACTGACCTCTCGTTTCAGACTCTAGTAGGATGCTTTCCTACCTGCAAAGGATAATCACAACTAGCCAGAGAGAAAAGATCTGACTGTGATGTTTAATGCTCTACAGGGTCTGGTAGCCTCTAAAACAGGAAAAAAAGAGTGAAAAAGAAGTAATTTTTTCTTTGAAATGAAAACCCCTAAACCAGATCTGAAAAACCAGAACTAATATTTTATACTGAAATACTCTCATGAGGTGACAGCAAGCCGATTAAAAAAAAAAGCAAACAAAAAAAAAAAAAAAAAACAAAAAAACCACAAAAAACCACAAAAAACCAAACACAACTCAGCTCCCCAACATATGTGTAATATACACATATTTGCCATTAGTGTGATTTTCAGGGTAGTTCCACTTAAGTTGCTCTAGATGCTTTAAAGCAATAAATCAAAAGTATTTCATCCCACTGAGAGAATTCTCAACAAAGGAAAGAATAAGGAAATTAAAAAGTGTAACTCTAGGAAAAACACAGGCATTACTTGTTACCTGTGTAAGAACAACAAGGGCCTACAAACAAGTACAAAGGGCAGCTTTTTGAATAAAAAACATAATAAGCAACAATCAGTATCTTATAGCACGATAGCCAAAGGCAGTGACATTTGAACAGCATGTCTTCTCTAAGCTTAGCTAGCTTGGTAGTGCATATCTGCAAGTGCTTAGCCATGTTAACATAAACCCTCATTAGGCAGGATTAGGCAAGAAACAGTGACAAACAGGGTGGACACTAACCCTCTGAGGAACCAATTCAGGCACTACACACTAATTATCCTTTTAAATTACTTTAGGATTCAGGGAATGAATATCAGTGTATGTGTATATGACTATATGGGGAATTGTGTTTTACATACTACAACCTGTTTGTATTTTGCAACAGTTTTAAAGTTATTTCTCCCCCATAATCTGCTGTCAAACCCTAAAGTGTTTATTCTTAAGAATTTCCAGGGTAATGATGAATTAAATTACAATATTTAGATGCTTTACCTTGCTCAGAGGAAAAAATCCAGGAACTACTTCTGATAAGTACCTATCAGCAATCCATTTTGGAAAAGCAGGTTAGAAACAGCAATAGCCCCAAGTTCAAATAATGTGAAGTTCAGTAGCTTTCTCTGAAGATTCCATCACCAGAAATCCCAAGTAAGGATAACTTAAAGAAATTACAGAAGGAATTGCTGACTCAGTGAATTTTACTTTGACTTTTGTTTTTTGATTCCTTACCTTCTTTTCAGGTGCTGAATATTTTTTGTTTGTAGTTACTGTAGTTATTTGTAGTTATTGCAGTTATCTGTTGAATTTGCTGCTAATATTTTTCGGCAAAGTAGAATTAACCCTCTTACAGCTCAAAGGATTGGTAAGAGGGTTAGATGTAACCTTCCTAAATTAATCCACCTACAGTTCTTAAATTATCTTGCTGTCATGAAGGTAAGCTATCATAACAGACCACAATCATATTCTGGATCTATAGTGTTGATTAGTTGATATTTCTTCTTAAAGCAAATAAATATAAAAATTTTGGTTATACTGATGTTAAATGTCTCATACAAATTGTATTAAAGGAACATGATTAAAAGAAAAGTGACGAAAAGGTGATAAAATAGTGAATTCTTCCTCTATGTACTTGACAAAACCTAATTTTTACATTTATTTGCTTTTTATATTTCCCTTTTACTATTGAAATTCTTTCTTAAAAATAATCTGAGTTATGTTATTTTGTGAATGTCATTTTGTGACTGTCATTTCATCACAAGTGTTAACAAAACAAATTTTAAATATAAACTTTGGCAGAAAAAGTTAATAGGGACTTTGCTTTTAAGCAAAGCTTAAAATGCTTTTAAGCATTTTGCTTTGAAGCAATACACTTTACTGTGGTTTTTTTTGGCTTCTTTGAACAGTAAAAAATAGTGCACCAGAAAAGATTTTACATCTCAAACTAAAGTTAAGCAATTAGTAGTAATATTACTAAAATATGGCATTGCTTTTTTATTGTATAAAAATGGGAACATTTCAAAGTGCTTGCAGATGCAGAAGTTTGATCTTCATTTTTTGTTACTAATTTTCATAAGTCAAATTTTTAAAGAAAGCTTATTTAGGTTAATAAATATGAGTGACAATATTTTTGCATGCTATTTGACTAATTTTATAAATATAATTTCAGTATGTATCTGCATTTCTTACAGACAAAGAATTAATCAGAATTGCCCACAAAAATCTCATATGGTCCTTTCTGACTCCATTAACATAGCATGAAATTTTACTCTGCTCACTTCTGACATCAGTGTTACTTCAGATTTGTCTTTTATAAAATTTGTACTGTAAACTGAAAGAATTGAGAAGGTTCCCTCTTTCAAAATCTGTTATTTCCATCAGCAAATGTATTTTAAAATTTTTCTTTATTACTCTTTCTGAATTAAGTAATGAATTTGACTTCATGGACCAGAAATTCAACAGAAATAAAATAGCAGCAACATATACACAGAACCCAGATGTATTCAGAGAAACAGAAACTCTTTTACTTCAGCCCAGTAGCTAGGAGGTAAAAGGCATTTATTAGTAGTGATTGTAGTAGGCATGGCCCTTAGTCTGGTATCTGTAGGAATATTATGCATGACCATATCTGTGCAAGAGAAGAGAATCAGGATTAAAATGGGGATGGAAAGGTGGTTGAAAATGAAAAAAGGAAAATGTAGAATGCCCTTTGGTAGAATCCATTATCCTAAACCCCAGTCTTGGGAACATGAGAACACCCTTGGCATAAACATTTGTGTTGAGGTCAAGTGGGATTAGTAGAATATATATTTGGATGCCTGGGGCTATGTGACAAAAGAAAATATTAATTAAAAAAACAAGCTAGAGATTTTACTTGCCCTCAAACTACATTTTCTTTTAATGCATTCTTTGGCTTTTTACAGTCAGTGGACTTGATTTTGATCTCACTTGTATTGGTTTAAACCAGAATAAGTCAGTATAAACCAGCACATTGTTCTGATATCAAATCAACCTAAACAAGGGGGGGAGTCTTAAAGTATGTTGCTTCAGTGCAGCTGGCTAAAACAAGGCTGCACTTGCATTTAGTGAAAGTTAGGATTTAATAGCACTAATCTGCCATGTGAAAAAGGGGCTAAGTTTCATAAAGTGCTTGGTTTGGATTCAGGATCCAAAGCCTCTGGATCCCTGAAAGTGCTTGCAGCATGTAAATCCCCTCCAGGGCTTACGTGAGGCTTCAGGACAGGTTAACAGTAGCAGGTGGGCATGCACGAAACCTTAAGAACTTACTTTCTGGAGGACTTCTTCCCAGTTTGACCTAAGGATATACAAAGGTTTTCATGAATCAAGCCTGCAGTGTTCAGTTAGAAACTCTGCTGAAGACAATGGCAACCTTTGATTTCATCACTGTCTGTCTAAATCAGGAAAAGATGTTACTTATCTGACCTGATCTTTTCCTAATCTACATACGATAACAGTTACACGTTTTCTCTCAGATGAGTTGGTCAAGATCAGTTAACCACCTGGCCTCAGCTCTGTTGCCGCAGGAATCATTATTTTCTCAATTCCAAGATATGCTGCTGTGTGTTTGTGCTGGCTACTTAGGAGAGGCTTTAAAGAGCCTCAGCAGCTAAAACAACATATCCTCGGGACTTGTAGGCTCTGGACTGAGCAGAAACAAGTTAAGTTGCTGTGGGAGTTGAACTGGGATAGGTAAAGGAACCAACATGTTGCTTGTTAAACAGGGAGAAGAAAAGATGAGAACAAGAATACCTTGATCAGAGACCTGTGTCTGGTTGGTTATTAAAGTTGAAAAAAATGTTTCTATGCAAATGTAATAATTTTTTTTTTCCACAGTGTGATGTCAAAACATAAGAAGCTTTTATTGTTGTACTACTAAACAAAATTTTGGCCCATACGCTGCAAAAATGTGCTTCCATTTTGTACCTGCTTAAAAAAACATCATTCGGTCTTTCCATCTATTTAAGGATTTGCCTTATATTTCATGGTGATTATTGGGAATAATAGAAAAACATATTCTTTTAACATTTTGTAGATTGTACTGACTTATTTTAATAGTGAAGAGTAATAATGCATCATTAGCTGATGAAGGGACTGCCTCAGGAGGAACAATGAAAGAAAAGAATAGATTTGAGTGCATTCTTACACTACTTCCATTAAACAGGTTTGAACTAAATTCAACTTGAGTATCATTAGTTGAAAAAAACCTCATATTTTCAAGCTAGAGAAAGTACAGTGAATTAAATAGATTAGTTGATCATTATTTAGAAACCAAATAGCTCAATAAACACTTCATTTTCCTAACAGAACTGATATTCAACTTGGCAATTTGTATAAACAATATGTATGTTCTTAATGTATATGTTTATCTACAATAGTAAACATAGGCAACCTTTTGCCTATCATATAATGCCCCTAAAGGCATTATGGGTTAACAGTGATTTAATCCCCTTATGCATGCATAATATGACAAGCTTTGCATAAATGATAATAAATAATTGGTATATATAAATAATTCATCATTTATTTTTGCAGTAGAAATAGAATTCGTAGACATATTTTAAACAAAGGGAATAGCAAACATGATCTCAATCAGAAAAGGGGTTAAATCACATTACACAAAACAATGTTTCAAATAATCAAGACTCATGCATGCAACATATTTTTTTATTTCTTTCATGCTAGTATATTATATTGACAACTTGTTCTCAAGTATGGAACAATACATATTTAGCCCTATCATAAAATAATGGAAGAAATAAATGCTATGTTGGGCATTTAATCCAAAACAAGAGGGAATAATATGTCAGAAAATATAAATGTATATACTGTGCTCTCTAGAAAACTGGACATTTTGGTGGATTTTATTTTTACCCTGGAATCAGTTCTACTGTTTTGGGGAGATTCCTCTAGGCCTTCCAGTGCAGATAATAGCTGATAACATTCTAAAATGTAATTTTTAAAAAATACTAATTTCTTATTTAAAAACATTTCTGTGATTATGCAATAAATTGTTAATTAGATTAATTTTTTCATGACATAATAGCCTAAAAAAGGGGAAAAAATACAGTCTTACTCTAAATGGGGAACAGTTTTAATAGTTAAGAGTCATTAAGATTTCAGGATTCAGTAAGTACAGCTGCGAATTAACTTTAAGAATGTAATGGCATCCTTATTCAGCAAGGCAGTCAAATATGCACTTAAGTTAAGCACATGCATCAATCTCATTGACTTTACATTACTCTCTCCAGAGTATATTTCTTTTCATTAGGAAGACACTGGCTCTTAACTACCATCAAACTGCTGACTTAACTTGCTTCAATAAGTCCCTGTGAAGCTCCTCAAAATCTTCTCTAATTTTGACCAATATAAAGAGCACTGGCGTTTGCAAATGTTGGCATGTCATTTCTTAACCCTTTCTACTGGAAATTGTGTTTGTATATATATAAAGTAGGAATGATCACAATATATAAAGAGATTAAAAATCCTGTGGCAAATGAAAGCCCTCCGCAAGTTATTGTGCTTGCTTTTCTCACTGATATTAAATTGTGATGATTAAGGAAGTGTGAGATACCTAGCTATTAAAGTACTACTCTCTACCAAAAAAAACCATTATACCTAGATTCTGACTTTTAGCTATTTTTGAACCAAAAGCAGAACCTGACCTCTCACCTCATGACTGCTTAAATATCATACAAGAGCAATGTTAGGTATTTTGAAAGTGCGAGTTAATGTATTTCTGTTATTTCCTTGTAAAGCAGAGAATTGTGATGTGCGCCAATTTGCCTTTGTTACTATCATGTCATGGCCACTCAGTTGTTTCATTATACATTATTCATTACTTTTCATTAGTTTCAACCAATTTCCTGATATTAATTCATAAATCCCAGAAGTTTCCCTACTTCCCATTTAAAATTAGATAAGAACTCTTGATACTATCTGATATAGTCACAAATTTAAATAAAATATTGCCTTTTCTTTGCTTCTATTTTGCTAGCAGCTCACCTAGAATTTAAATGTTTTGGTTTATTATTTTTCTTGAACCTCTCTCCTGACACTGCAGCATCTGACTATGCCCTAAAAGATATAAGACTTAAAAAGCTTCTTGCTTAAATCCAACATATCGAGTCTTAACATTCCTTCTCATTTACCACCTGACCCCAGAGCCATCCAAAATCCATGGGTTTGTTTTTTTCCTTATGAGTTCAGCTGCTTTCACATAGAACTGCCTGTCCCTGGGCCCTGCAAGAACTGCCTCTTCTCGAGGGATTCCCTGGCAGTTTAGGCACTCAGGTAATATTGGAGAGCTTTCAGGATCATATTTCCTCCCCCTACTACACCCAGAGTGGTAGACATTTTTGTGGAACATGTAATGATTTAGCCCACTGCAAAGGGGCACAAATGCAACAAACAGCAATCGGCGCCTGTTATCCAACAGCTCCATGATCAGAGCCTACACACAGGATGCAGGGCACCTGTGTTTCATTTCTTCCTCCTCTTGTGGATTGTCTGCACCAAAGCCTATGATTTATGTGCAGAAGATGTGGTTTTGATTCTTTGTGCTGCATACCATGTGGTGCAGGGTAACAGATAATTTCAGTAATCAGAAATAGCGAAATCACAATTCTGAGGCAAAAAAAAAATCAGATTGATTCAGCCAAATCAAAAGATTTGGCTTCTAGCCTCTGACGCAGCGCACGTTTCACCATTCCTATGAAATGTGATTGGATCAGGGGGTGTGACCTGCTCATGTTGTCATGGTTTGCAGCCTGTCTGCCTGTGCACTCACCTGAGCACTGAAAAATAAAAGATCATATCACTTCATTTCCAGGAAAGAACTGGAACATCCCATAAATTGTGTTATGTGAAACAAACATTAATGAGAAATCTTCTTTTTCCTGAGATTTTACAGAGATCAGTTTTCTAAGACAAGGCACCACTGGACCAAACCAGGGCCAATGCCAGTGCACGAAACGTTCCAGGCATGGTGCGTTGGGAAGTGCAGGTGGTAGAACCAAAGCAGTGAAGGTTTGTATGGGTGCAGCTACACAGCATTTTGAAACTTAAAAAACATTCCTACTCTTCCCTCCATCTTCAGTATCTTTCCTTCTGGTGAGCTGCAGATTCAGCTGTCTAACATGGTAGAAAATACATGTCCTTTTCCTTTCCTTGGGGAGATAGTTTTCTGCCAGGAGGTGAAATCAGTGAGCCCAATAGTTGCACAAACATCAGAATGCAAAGGATGGGGCAGCAGAGTGTGTACTAGCAAGCAGTGGAGAAAAGAAAGTTGAGATAACTTTTAGATCAACCCAGCAAGTATTCCTTCACTTCACCCTGAGGTCAAGGCACAGCCTGCTTTCAGTGTCTCCTATTGACAAAGGGAAGAAGTTACTTGCCAGCAGGGTGTTGCTTCCATTAAAATAAAAGCTGAAGAGCAGCAGAAACATTCCTTGGAAGTTTTTGCTCCTGATATACCTCAACTTTGCAAGAACAATATCTTGATTTTCAAAAAGGAAAATTAATTTTAACTTGAAATCTGGGTAATATTATTCAATGCAGTTATCTATATCAAAAGGTACCTAAACAATATTTTATTAATTATCTCTAGAAGTTAACTTTCAATATAATTAGTAGTAGCTGCTAATGTCTTTTCTTTTCCTGGATATCTTTGGTCTAAGAAGAGGAAAATAAGTAACATTTTAAATAAGGTCATTAACATCATGTGCAAAGAGAAAACCCTGAGTAAACATCTAATTTAAGTTGAATTTTCTCTGACATTGATCACTTCTTAAGTGTTTTGTTGTTTTTTTTTTTCCCTTGAGGTATGCTGAATAACAATATTCAATGACAAATACCCAAGTCTTGCAGCAATAAGTAAGAGCACACATGTAGGTTGGCCTCCACAGTGGCTTTTCCCCTCAAGTATTATTTCTGTCTTAGCCATGTAAAAAAACCCAATGCAATCATGGACGCCACTTACAGCCTACACAGTGGAAATTAGAGCCTTTTAGGGAAAAGATATTTGGCTGATAAAAACCTAGCTCCTTAAACTTTGGTGCGACATAATATTTCTTTTGGCAAAGGGTCACTGGTGCTCAGCATACATCATCACTAACTTATTAGATCTTGAGGCAATTAGCTGAAAACAAACAGAAGAGACAAGCCCTGTATTGAGCTATAGAAACCAGAAGAAAATAGCCCATGGCACTCCATTATTCCAGAGCTTCATCAAAGGCTATGCACTGGCTGCAGTTTAAAGAAAGGAGAGTATTGTTTTCATGTAACATCTATACAGTATTGGGACTTTACCTTGTTATTTTTCTCCTGCTTCAAGTTACATCCAAACTTGCCTTGTTATAATAGGGCAGTAGAAAGAACTTCTCAATTTCTACCTAAAACAGTATATGCAATGTGTTGCTTGATTAGCTAAGGATTAAAAATCCAATTAGATCCTCCCTTTTCATGGGAAATCACATGAGGAATTTTGAGAAATATTACTGAAAACCACTGTGTAATGTGATTGACTATGAAAACATGTGACAAAGATATCCAAGAAACCCATGGAATCATCTAAGTAAACTGACCTTTACCTTTTGCAATGTAAATATGTATTTCTGAATTCCAGAAATTAGTTGAGAGATATATTTTACTAGTTTCAATTAGAAAAATCTTTTTTTTTTTCCCTACAGAAAAACATAACCGCTTAAGAGAAAATATATATTACTGTAAGCATGACCCAGGTAAAAGTTATCATTAGGCTACAAGTAATTTTGTGGGTTTTTTAAGTAATGTGCTACACAGAGTGTTAAATATGGTGCTAAATAACAGAATGTGGCTACACTTGTACATAGCAAAGAAGAATTATGATACAAAAATAAGTGATTCTTATTTAAAACAAAAAACATTTTTTATCAAATGAAAACTTAGTTCATTGTTTTCAGAGAAGGAAAGTGATTGTTAGAGGTACCTGGCTGTACTTGCCACTTGTTTCTTTTCTGGCTGTTTAATAAACAGTCTTATGTGTACACCAATTGAACTATACTAGAATCTTGCATACCACTGGTTTACTTTAAGCCCAGCAAATCTCTAAATTAATTTGCACTTTAAGAAGCTACATGTTTTAAGTTAAAGCTTTATAATACTTAATGTAAATTTCTGGGAAATCTTTTATTGAGAGCACTGAAAGTATTTTAAATATGCAGAATGCCAATATTACCTTCCTTATTTTTTTTTCTTTGCTTCTCCACCCAGAATGAAAACAAACCAAGCCACTCCAAACACATAAACTGAGATTCTTGATGATATAAAGTCCTTCTTTGTATCAGTGCTAAATTCTGAACTTAAAGCCAACAAAACCTATCTCTGAAGACTTGTAACATCATGGTGTAGGGTGTAGGATGAACAGCAGCGCCCTCCTTTTAGCCCCTTCCCCACTTTCCTCTAGATTAATGAGGAAATGATTTGTAGACTACCTTGCTCCTCGTGTAGGGTGTGCCTCAAATCATTCTGCACTCTCTTGGCTTCTGGATCCAGCCTGTGAGGCAATTAACAGCTACTGTTCTTAATTATGCTGGAAAGCTACAAAGAGATTACAAGTAGGCAGAGCAGAAAAGGCCATCACAGTGGTATTTATTTCAGGATGTCTCATCTGTATTTCACTTCTGAGACAAGACTGAGGCTATAAATACTTTTCCGTGTTCTGTATTAAAAAAGAAAAAGCCAATTCCCTTCTCATATGAGAATGTAGAGAGAGGCATAACTGGACAAAAAAGACATTGCTGAACAAAGAGTATGACTTTTAGCTTTCTTTGTAATTAACATTTGTAGAAATTGCAAAAATAAAGCTTAAGAGGAAGAAACAGCTGTTAAAACTATTAGCCTATATTTTAAAACGCAGTTTTGTCGTTTGCGATCTTGCCTGAACAACACAAACATTAACTTTGCTTTTTCCCATAAAATATCTCCTTTACTATTGCTTATTTACTATTGCAGGGCTATATCTTTCATCTCTTCGAAGTCACTGGAGTGATTTACAATAGTCTTATCAATTTCACGTGAATGGTCTACGGAATGCTAGGATTTGGTCAAATTCTTTCCCACAAGAGGTTTCAATTTGTTCATCATTCCCTCCTGGTATCTGGTTTCAAGACATGATGTGCAGAATTACCTTTAGTATCAGTTCTGCAGATACAATGCATTAGCAGAGAAAATTAGACACAATTCCTTTTAGATCTGATGTGCTGCTGTTGTCTTTAAGTTGTCAGGGTGTCGAATTAATGGCAACTGGAGAAGGTTGCCATGACTTAAGGGATCACTGTAAAAGGAAAAACAATCCTTTATATTTTTTCTGAGAGAAAGGAAGGCAGCTGTTACACATTGCTCTGCTGTGAAGTCCCCCCCACCTTTTTACTTTGTTATGCTAGTAGAAGAGACATATACATGTATGTATTTATATGTACATACATATACAGAGAAAATTCCTTCCATAAAATTAAAACAAAGTAGCATGTATGTAGTAACTTCAACTTAAAAAACAGAAAAGATATAATTTTAAGCTTGATCAAATAATGTTTTTTATGATGTCTAACTTCAAAAAGAACACCCTCTTCTCCCCAAAAACTCTGAAATATAGTACATCGGTTTCTACCAAGTTAAAGTCATGTTTCCAACTTGATTATAAAATCTCATCTCTCAATTGGTGGCAATTGCTTCTTGTGAAAAAGAAGTCAAATCACACGTGCAATAGTTTTTTTGCACTGTTACTGATTATATTTTCACTGTTTGTGATTACTTATTTATTTATTTACATTTTGGAACATTTTGGAAAGTCAGTTTTTTTCCCCTTGGAATTTAGAATTGTAAGTAGGCACAACTTTTTAATTTCTGCAGGAGAATTGCATTCTTAGAAATGTAATTTGAAAATGACATCCATACAAACAGTACAATTTCCCAAATGATTCTTAAAAGGCTGTTCAAGTGGACAAAGACTTTCTGTGGGCACAAGAAGAGATCTTTGCATAGACCCTGATTAAGCTGGGTAAGAAATTTGTGAGTCAAAAGTCCTGGATGTATGCTTGCAAAAACTCAGTGGTTGAAAACTCTTCAGTGGGTAAAAAGACAGGAAATACTATTAAAGACATTAGATGAAGAAAGCTAAAATGTGCAAATCATCTCTCAAGTTGGACTTAAATAGTCTGGTCTCAGTCTATGTGGCCACCAGTTCATTCAGGTAAGTTCATGTGTCATCTTTTAAAAATGTTTTTAACAATGTGAATTTGGTGAAAGAGCATATTCACTTTGTGTGATAGTGTATCTATCATGAAGCATAGATACAATTAAATGAAATTAATATGTACATACAAACAAACTAAAAATCTACATTACACCATGTAAACAATAGTAGTTTTATGCTTCGCTCACCACACTTCACATACTTTACCTCTGAGGAGGCCTCACTAGAAGATCCAAATTTTTTGTCTATGTACTACTGCATATCCACCAGAAGCTAAAGGCCCTAAAAATCTTCCACCTTGAGCCCCAAAGTAAGGGTTCTCAGGGACTGTCTGGTTAAGCACCCAGGCTGAGTTCATTTGCTGAGCCAATCACATATTAAATAGGATTTTATGAAGAGTATAAGTCACAAGTTAAATAGGATTTTATAAATCAAAACAAAACTGTCAAATTTCATCTGAAATGTGAAGTATATTTTAGAAGTTCAGATGTAATGTGTTCCACATGTGATATATAGCTGATTAAATGCCCTACCATAATCTGATTTAGCAGACATTTCAAAGGAGTACATGGCTGAACCTGAGGTATTTTGGACTGAAATTGTCATGTTTACTTGAATGACTGAGAAAAGCTACCCTCAAAAACACAACTGACAATGCTGTGATCTCATGCAATTGAAATAAAATGATTCACAGCCTCTGCTGTTAATTTGATATCAGAAACATGACTCTCAGATTTCCTGCCTTTTACAATGAAGTCTTAAACTGTCTTTCTTGAAAAAGCAAATATTAGGTATAATCCTTCCTCAAACTGCTTCCTCATACCAAACAACCAGACTTAGAGGTAGTGAGCTTCAGCTAGATCGCTTCTCAAATTCTAGTTATGGGCTAGCTGTTGCAAGAGCCAGATTATAACCACAGGGACTTTGTAAAAAATCCATCACTCTTACCAGTTTCAAAAAGTATCTGCTGTTGGAAGCAGCATTTTTCTCATACTTCATGCCAGCTCTCAAAATAAAGACAAAAAGTCAGGGATTTGGGAAGGCTTTGAGTGTCAAAATCCAAAAATTGCTGCCCAAAAAATCCTACATGAGGTAGCTGACTGCCTAGCTCAATAAGAACCTCTATTCACAAGCTGCTTTTCATTCCAAAGCAAAAGCTTCCCTGAGCCTCCACTTCTGTATTGTGTAATAGGGTTACATTTACCCTAAGGAACTTACTTCTAGAAATTAAGCAGACAACACCTTAATCACCTCAAGCATAATTGAAATTATAGAGGAAAACCTGGAAATTAAAAATAAACTAACAACATTAGGGTATTGACAAAAGAAAAAAACAGTTTCAAAAGCAGTCTTTCTTTTAAACGCCATTGAACTCCTACTGACTGTATCAGCGAGGAAGGCAGTGTGAGACTTTTACTGTGTTTCACATGATTTAGAAAGGGCTTACTCTTGCACCCTCTGAAGAAACACCGCATACATTGATTATAGGGTGGATCAAACAAGAGAATTCACCTTTCCTGTAGAAAACATAGAAATCAACGCTGGATCTATAGAATCAGAAGCCTGCAAGTTAGACAAGGCATCACTCCAACAGTACGATAAGAACACAGGCAGCCATAACTCCAAATTTTGGTCTCTGCTCCTGGAGCTACATTTATTTTGTTACTTTTATTCTGATAACTGTTTGATGTAAGTCGATGTAATTAAAAACTATATTTAATACAGAGATTTGGGTGCTGACTGAGACATTTAAAGTCATCTAGACAGATTTTTACCTTTTCTCTGAGCAAGATCTTTTGCTGATAAGAAGTTATGTAAAAAATTGCAAATACTGATCATCTTTTGAAAAAAAAATAGAGGAAAGGCTACTTAATACTTGGGAAGAGCAAATGTAAATACCAGTCTTTAGGAAGAAGGCTATAAAGGAAAGGTAATGCTTGAGAAAATAATTTGTGTGAGCAAGCTCTAGAAATGCTACAGCTTCTATCAGATTTCCACTCACTGATTGATTATCATTTAGTTTCAACTAGCTTTCTACTTAACATGGGCTTCTATCTTTGGCAAACTCTGTTTCCACAGACACACTAGGGGAAAAATGCAGCCCTAATTCTGGGTTCAGAATCTGCTGTGGACATCAGGCTACAAAAATTTAAGCTTTCCTATTAAATTAGTATTTTATTGAATTGGAATCTTAGCCAAATGATCAAGTTGTTAAAGCTGAAAATAATTAGGAAAGACATCTTTTGAAAGGACTGAATCACAAAAAATAAATAATCATATGAAACCTTCTGATAACATTTCACTAGACTCTAAAATGCTAGTGTTAGAACTGAGGAAAGAAGGAACCAGAGGTTATGCAAACAATTGTAAAGTGAGGATGAAAGCAGCTAGAAAAATAATAAAAACATGTATAACTGTTGAAAGAAAGGAGAATTTAATTGCAAAAATACAGAAGCAAGGAAAAACAGAACACTGGTAAAGGAATTGAAAGGATACCAGGAGAAAAAATATATTTATCTGTGAAGATATCTTTCAGATCTATTAAAAAAAGAATCTTTTAATAATTATTTGAACAATAGGGAACTCCTAGGAGTCTATAAGAAAATGAACAAAGGCAGGAAAAGGGTAAACAAGAAAAATGGGGTAAATGCAGTCATGTTAACCTGACATCAGTCCTGAGGAAAACAATGGGATGACTGGTATGAGACTCGATTAATAATGAAAGGAGGGAAATATAATTAATGCCAATCAATGTGGTTTTATGAAAATAGATCTTGTCAAACTAATTTGATATTTTTGTGAGATTACAAGTTGGGTTGATAAGGTAATAATGTTGATACAATATACTTAGACTTCTACAGAACGTTTGATTTCATGCTAAAGAACGCATTGGTATCATGGTTTTATCCCAGCCAGCAAATCAACGCGACACAGCTGCTCACTCGCTCCCCCCACAGTGTGATGGGGGAAGAATTGGAAAAGTGAGTAAACTCATGGGTTGAAATACAGATAATTTAAAAGATAAAGTGCAAGCCACACACGCAATCAAAGCAAAACAAGGATACATTTCCCCCTTCCCATGGGCAGGAAGTTGTTCATCCATGTCCAGGAAAGCAGGGCTCCATCACAAATCATGGTGACTTGGGGAGACAAAGGTCATCATACCTCCTTCCTTCTTCTTTCCCCAGCTTTATATAGCTGTATGCTACAGTATCCTTTTGGACAGTTTGGTCACCACCCTACCACCTTGATGCACCCCAGCCTCCTCACTGGTGGTATGGCATGAGAAGCAGGAGAGACCTTAACTCTGTGAAAACACTGCTCAGAGTGACTAAAATGTGTCATTATCAACACTGCTTGCAGCACAAATCCTAAACCTAGTCCCATGCAAGTTACTGTGAAGAAAGTTATCTCTATCCCAGCCAAAACCAGCAGAACTCGTTAAGAGAGATACATAATCAACATGGCGCACATCAAGTGGATTAAAACTCTCAATCTCACTACCTCAAGATTAATAATAAATGGGATATGATCATCAAGTATCTCTGTTTCTAATATGATCCTGTAGGTCATGGGTTTGAGCTGTTATTTCTAAAAACACTCACTGATAACATTGGAATATTACGGAATGAAACTATTTGAGACTTTCAGGAGACGAGAAAAAAAAAAAAGAAAGTTAGAAAATACTTAGAAAAATATTATTTAGAAAAATATTAGTTAGAAAAGACCAAGTTACTGATGCTTAATGTATGTTCTTAACACACATGTTGCTCATGGTCTCATCACCCTTGTAGCCCTTGTTTTTCTCAGGCACTAGAATATCCACCAATAACAGCAGGTTTAGATCACGCACAAGAAAAATCTTACAGTTTTTTTCTGCAGCTGACATCCAAGTTGCCTGTTTGGTAACTTTTCATCATTTTAGTACCTTCAGCTATGGATCTAGAAAAGAGAGAGGGGACTTCAGAAGTGGGTTTTGGCCAGATTAATGTGTAGGCAGAGGTGAGCCTTGGTAATCAACAAGAAACCTTTAACACCTTGGACTCAGTGAAACCCAGGGCCGTGTAAGGTTCTCAGAGGTAGCTCATCTGGACAGTTTGGAGGAGGTAGCTCTCATAGAACATGATAATTACCAGGCTGTGCTTCTGGCACGCTGTGTCTAGCACCAACATGTAGCTGAACATCTTGCAAATCTGGGACTACCTGAGTGTGTATGAGAAATTTTCTTTTCTTTTCTCTCTTGAGGTACCAGATTTGTCTGTGGAATCTCCAGCTCATCCACAAAACATTGGCATCAGACTCTGGAATGAATGTTATGACACAAATGGGTGGTTTCCCTTAGCAGTAATTCACTTTGAAATGCACAAATCTGAAATTAAAATCATGCTGAGGGAAATATGCAGGATGGACATCCTCAGACAGTCAGATGGATAATGCAACCACTCAAACTCTCTGTTTTAGTATTTCATTTGCTCTGAAAGGCAGGATACCCGAAGGAAAGTGAGATCCTGAAATCAAAAACCAGATGTCTGTCTGATTACACTACCTACCTATTCTCTTTGAACATTTCTTTAATGTTTGGAAATTTCCTTAGTGTGCTTGCTTTTCAAAGGTTTTATCACCAGAGGCTAGACTTGGGCTGGAGCAGTCCATGTTTAGTATCTTATCTCTTACTACTTCACTGCAATGAATTCATTCAGTCTTTGGGGGTTTGGCCCTGAAGTGAGGCTCAAAACTAAGAAGTCTGCATAAAAAAATATTTTAAATGGAAGTCTATGTGTTGTCGTAGGCTTGAAGCACTGTCACAGATAGGAAAAAAACAGACATATAAAATTAAGGAATTATTCCTAGCACAGATATTGGCAAAAAAAGGGCAAAATTACCTCAAAAGCTGATCATTTGTGTTAAGCACCACAAGCTTAACTTTCAAATATAATTATAATCATTATTGCTCCTTTACATCCTCAACTCTGCATCCCAAAGTTTTTTTGCCCTCTCTTCTTTCCTATTCATCCCAGGTAGGAAAACAAGCGCTGAGGTCTTTGGCAGGTGGTGATGAACATGCAGTGCATTCAGTCACCCTTGCTGTGTCTGACTGTGGCCATAAGAGCATGAGCTCCCTCAGCAGCCCTTAGTAAAGGAAGCCTTGGTGGGGAACCTGGTCTTCACTTTGAGAATCAAAATGGGAAACAAACCTGAAGGAACTTGTGATACTGGTTTTTTATTGCAGACACTTCTTCCCTAAAGGAACCCTACTTGTCTTCAGCCTGTTTTGGCATATTCTCCTATTCATGACAGAAAACTGTGCAAACTCCACTCCCTGGGCAAACTTCTCAGGATCATCTACTGGCCAGCTTTTCTAAGCATTCTGTTGTGTTGCCTTATCAGAGCCTTTACTGGGTGGAACAAAGGGATACCAGCAGGATTTCTTCAGTCTTTGAGACTTTCTGACACAAAAAAGAGCAATTTTGTCATTCATTTAAACTCCTCACAATTCAGGTAGCTCTTCTAGGTGCCTCAGACTCTTATGCCTTGAATGGCCATGGTTGGCAACTTTTATTTATTTTTCCATGCTGACTGGAATCTCTAGTTGTTCTTGAGACCAGTGGTTATGGGAGATCTCTCTTCAGACCGTTTCCCCAGGCATAGTATGATTGTGGTACCAAGTAGGGAAAGGGCAGGGAGCATTTAAGGTAAGCTTTTTGCATTAGCAGTATGTCACTTCAATTGCTGGAGTCAGACAGTGAGAGGGAAAAGGCTTTGGAGGAGAGCAGATGAATTAATCTGCCTGCAACCTTTACTGAGCAGCAGACAAATGTGTCTATTTTACCTTAGCCCTGTATGACATAGTGTTTCTAATGAAGACACTGCTTTTTTGGAACTGCTACGGCTGAAGAGTGATGTGCCAGTTCTCCCTACTTGAAATGCCCTGCAATCATTCACATTTGAGATTTATGGAATCCTGGTCACAGTTTTATTGTTCTGGGAAAATCCCAGGTATGTCAGTTATATTTTTTCATTAATGAGTACATCTCCAGAAATGGAAAAAACATCTAGAAGTTTTATTTTAAGATTTAACTACATTATCTTTTAAAAATTACCGTGAGGACATGCTGATGGATAGGTACAGCAAAGCTGGTGGCTGCAGAAGGTGACCAGGATTAAGCATTTTCTATTCTATGTAATACTCTGCCTTATAGCTTGAAATATTGGTAAGTTTGTGAAGTTTTTTGCTTGGAGGAACTGTCAAGACCTGTTTGGCTGTCTCTGTTTACATATTGGAGGGTTTCTGAGGGTGTTCTTTGTCTCTGGAATCTCTGTTTCAAAGAGGCACTGCAAGTCTCTATTTGCAAGTATTCATTTGAACCTACACTGGATCTCTTTGGCGTCCTCTCACATCACATGGCAAAATCTTGGGCAAGAAAAGACAATCCTGATATCACGTTGTCATCAGAAAAATGTAAGTAAAATATTTGGAAGTGTGAAATTGAAATTTTAGTGAACAATTTAATGGCTATGTGGCCTCCACAGGCACCATGTGCAGGCCTACTCCGTGAAATGCAGAAGTCTACAGCTGGCAGGGACAAAACAAGGAAAATGAGAACTGAGAGTTTTAAATTCAGAATTAGAGTGGAGGCCCAGGGAAGAAAAAATGGAAGGAATATAACTGAAAGGATTGCCACACCCTGTTACTCTCTTGACTTTACATCTAAACATCTGGTTTTAATGATGCCTGTATCTCACCTACATGTAGGTAGGAATGGGCAGCCCTTGCTGGCTGTCTAAAGGCATCCTTGCCTTGTATAATATAAATATAGATCTTTTTGGCAGCTGAACAGTCAGAAGGTATGGTAAGCTCAGATGTAATAATAGTGTGGGTGTGGGTATCTATGTTATTTGAAAAATAATATATGGCCACCACTGATGGAAAGCAGAGCAATACATCTGATAAAGAAGGCAAAGATCAAGTTGTGTAAAACGAATGTTTTAATGAACATAGTATGAATATATCAGATATTATCAGAACCACAGAATATTCTGAGTTGGAAGGGACTGACAAGGATCATGAAGTCCAACTTGTAAATTAATGGCCTGTACTGGGATCAAACCCACGACTTTGGTGTTATTTAGCACCATGTTCAGACCAATGTACATGAGCAGAGCATTTACAATTCCCATTCTGGATTTTAGCTCACTGTAAATTATGCTCTAAACTTGTCCTTTCTGCATTTGCTGGATCTTTTCAGTACTATAGACAATTAACATTGCTTTCTGCGGAGCTGGGGTGATACAGCAGTCAAACAATTTTTAATTCAGCCAAAGCCCACCTCCAAAACAGCACATTGATCTTCTCTGTTGATACTTGATATCCTCATGCTAACTGCTTCTGAGTGTGAGATTTCTACTGTTGACCTTAGGCAAACACCAATGCCAAGACACCCTTGTGTTACATTGTGCCTTTCGTCTTGATGTAAAAGCTGTGACTATGTAACCTATGACTGAGGTTACAGAAAGAAAGGGAAGAAAAAAATATTTTCAACAACATAGAAAGAGGAAAATGATAATGTCAAAAGAGATTAAGGTGAGAAGTGGGCACAGATAAAAATACCAACAGTGAGCCATTGAACCAAAACTTTTAGGAGTTATTCAGCAGCTTGGCTGTTCAGAAATATATTTCAGTTTCACATGAAAAATGACTTTGAAATAATTTTTGTAAAGCAGCCTGTTGAGTTATACCACATATTTTTTTATTTTTTTGGGAGTGGACAAGAGTACTGCTTGAGCCAGCAGGAAAAGATATTGCTGCAAAAGGGGGAAGAAGGGTGGCAACAGACAGCAGCAACACCTATAGAAATGCACTAGGTAAGGAAAGTCAACAGGACTAATACAAGGACATGGTCTACATTCAATTTTAATGCTATCAGTACTTATGTAATAGTTCTTTTTAAGCAATTAAGACATCTGAGGAAAAGGCACTAGAGTACTTAAGTATCAGTCTCATGAACCAATAGATGTGAAGCCATGCTGCTGTCTGCCTTCCTGTGAAGTCAAAATCCAAAGAATAAATGAGCACCACTGGAGAAAACTGCTTAACCAGCTGCACTGGTCAAGGACCAGCTGGGGAAGGTCCTTGCTGAGGAAATACAATTTTTCTAGATTTGCAAGTCTGGATGAAGCCCCTTTTCCCATATATCAAATCTAAATGTCTACGCAACAAAATTTTTCTGCACATACATATATAAGACAATTATTTCTTATCACTTAAAAATCTACTGAAGTTTCTCTCCTTTGAACCAAAAATATGTATACAGAATGGCTATTCTTATTAATAATATTTGTGTTGCATATCCTACAAGTGGTTTGTACACATTGATTAGTAACTATTTGTTAATTATAAGTCTAAAAGTCTTATAAAGTCTAAAATTATGTCTTTGAAAAGGCTCTGAAAATACAGCATCTACCACATGAAAAAAATTAATATAGAACAATTTTCAAAAAATGTTTTCTGCAATTAAAAATTGCATGTTGAAACGGAGCCCTTTTAGAATAAATACATTGATCATTCAATAAATACTAGGCAATCATTTGTGATGTAATTAGAAATCAGAGAAAAATTCAGTCATATCTTAGTTATTCTAATTGCTTGGTAAGATGTTTGAAGGTTTTTGGGTTAAAATAAATACTGCTAATGTGCACTGGAAAATTGATTTTTACCAGTTGAAGAAGACAACAACTCTGCAGAGTCCTTTCAAAAGTCATGTGTAGCTGACTAAAGCTGGGACACAGACAAATCTGTGACTAGTTAGTTGATCTTGCACTGTGATGGCTAAATCCTGTCTTCAAATGGTTCAGTTTATTTCTTGATAGTAACAGTTGTCACAAAAACTTTAGACTGAGTAGATGAGACCTTCTTTGGTCAAATGTTCTTAGGCCAGCTGCTTAGCCTGTCATATTCTAAAGGCATCAACCTCATTTTGTCCTGTCACAGTTCACTTCCAGTGCTAGCTGTGGGGTAACCTTATAAATTATTTGGGAGGTTGTTTTATTCTAAATGTTTTAGTTGTAAAGTATGTGAAAAATAGGTTCTGGTTGGATTTTTTTTCTCACTTTATTTCTGCCTCCTGTAGTAGTACTGTTTCTACCATAAGACAATTATTTTCTGGTCAGAAACTCTTACCTCCTTCACATTCTATTTAACTTTAAAACCAGCTGGGACTTTAGGCTTGTTCTTAAGTTCAGCATCTTGTCATATACTCAAGTACACTTTGATTGATACAGATACAAGGTTCATGTAACCATACAAGGAAAACATTATAGACTTGTGGAGAGGCAATTGTCATCAGCAAGCCGATGTACCTGGTCTGAGATGAATTTCCAGATCAAAATGTGTATTTTCTTTTTGCTTTTTGACAGAGAGTAGTACTTGACAGGTTTCTGGTTCTTCAGAAGTCTCTTGATGGCTGGAAGAAGTGACAGCCCTCAGATCGGAATGGCGTGCAACAGGCTACTGTGTTCTTGTACAAATCAAAGCACTCCTTCAAACTTGAACCCTCTTTTCTGAGTTGGGAAAAGTATATGGGAAAAATGGTTGTTAAACTTTAAGTAGCACAGATGACTGTTAAATATTCAGGTTAGGATGCACTGTGCAAGTTGGTCTGAATATCTTTAAGGAGATAGCAAGAAGTAAAATGGGCTTTTGTGTGTTTGGCAAGACATTGTTAGGAACATAAGCAATCTCTCAGATATTTCTTTGACAACTTTGAAAGGATTAAAAATTGTGAAGACTTCTCTCCTGCCACATCACATTTCGTCAAAAGACAGGCAAAATTTTTAACATCATGAATAATTTTAAGATGAAAATGGTTACCTTTCCCCAGGGTGCAGAATGGAATATATTTTTTAGTTAAGAAAAAAGATTTTGTCAACTTTTTTTTTTTTTTTTTTTATGTTGGTGACAAATAACCTAGTATTACCTGCCATCCATTTTCAATAGCTGCTGAATTTTTTTTCAACTAACATATCTTAATCAATCTAATATGTTAGAGTACCCTGATAAACATACTATATAGATTTTCTTTTTTATTAGCTAAATAATAATTAGTTCTTTGCTACTGTGTTATTTTCATCAAGAGAGCATGTCCAAAAGTACAGGCATATAGTTTGTGGTGTGTCAAAGTGATATAACAAAATGTGCCAATCACATTTGGCTTCAGCTGCTGCTACTTCTTGCTCAGTACCTCCCCAAAGGAGCCTTGTAGCCTGCAGGCCGGGGATTGGGAGGGGTCTGTCCCAGTGTTCAACCTTTAGAAGCACCAATATAGGACTTCTACCCTTTATAGCAGATGGATGTTGTTGAGTTGTGAGAGAGTACACTAGCTAACTCTATGCAAGATGAGAAAAGTTAAATCAGACAGAAGTAACATTATTGATGGAGGAAAAAAAAAAAGAAAAAGAAAAGTTGTGTGCTCATAAGCTGCATGCAATCCTGCTTGCAAGAGGCTCTGTCTGCGGTAAATGATACCCAAGTAAAAGTAATTCAATGGGGAAGTGAACATTTTAATCATCCTGGCATGAATCTGAGATGATAGCTGACAATACTGAAATGTATTTCTTTAGGGATTTTGCAGTGTTCTTTTTAATGCAGGAGTATCTTTCTACTTATTTGGACTCAAGTTGCAGCACTCCAGTATGGGTATTGATTAGTGAGAAACTGAAATGGAATGTATTTGTGGTGGTTTGAATTAAGACATCACAATATTTGAATGAAGCTTTAGGATCAGCTCAGAAATGAACTTGCTGACAGAGATGAAATATTCGCTTAGCTGTTGTCTCTTCTGTATCTGGCTACAAAAGAAAGCAATTTAGTGGGATATGGGGATAAATTTGCCCATCTGAATTAAGTAAACACATACCCATTAGAGTACAGATGCAACAGGTCAGGTCTTTCCTCCTAATTCTGACAATAAGCATGGAACAAGGAGGGCAAAAATGCTGTATGAAGTACTCTAGCAAATAACCTGATTATATCAAAGGGGTTCTTTTTTTTTAGTTACTTAAAGGATTGGCTGCACAAATTTTGTGTGGTGAATTAGTCTCTTATGACAGTGTACACTACCTTTTTGAAAAATATCTTTTTTGTATCTTCTATATTGGTACTTAAAAAGGTTTCATTAGCCTGATATAAGTGGCAGGAAATTATCATTTGGATTATTTGTATTCCTTTCAAGAAAGGTTGCAGTGAAAGTTGGGGTTTTTTTTGTTTGTTTGTTGTTGTTGTTTACTGTTTGTTGTTGTTGGCTTTTGTGGTTGTTTTGGTGCTTTTTGTTTTTTTGTTTTTTGAGTTTTTTGTTTTCTTGGGTTTTTTGGGGTTTTTTTGGGGTTTTTTTGTGGGTTGTTTTTTTGGTTTTGGTTTTGTTTTTTTTTGGTTTTGGTTTTGGTTTTTTTGTTTGTTGGTTTTTCAGGTTTTTTTTCCAGTTAGTACTAATGTGATTTGAGGCATGCACAAAACCTGGAAGTCAGTCATTGGTATGGTCACACATGAAAACATAATGCTTGAAATTTTTTTACTATAACTATGGACAGTAAATTGCCAATTCCACTTTTCACAGTCCAAGGAAAATGCTTTGAGATTTTCTGAATTTTGGTTTTGGAACTGTGAAGATAATTAGCAACCCAATATTCTGCCAGTTCATGATATATCAGTAAGAACTTTGGTTAACAACTTCTGCCCTATTTTCTTTCAAAGTACCTCAGCTCTTATTGCTGGGGATCAAGACTGGCTCATAATAATGTCTGGAATTTGGTTTTTTGGTGATGACTTGTACCTGTTGCATTATGTGTAACACAGTCTCCTTGTAACTCAGAGTCCCATCTTTAGTAATTACATTTGACCAACTTCCTAAAGTTGTCTTGAAATCGAGGATTTAAATGGTAAATGCTGTCATTACTGAGAAGCAGTAGTAAACCACAACTTCTCTAATTGAAATAATAAATACAAATTAGTATGAAAATACTGATTTTTTTTTTTTAATGTGAGACAAAAGAGGGTGTAACGTCATAATTTTTTTCTCACTAGCATTTAACAGGTTTTTCTAGGGACCTGGGGCATTGGGGGGGAAGCCAAAAAAAATAAAATGTCAGTTTTTACATACTGAATTCCCCAAGTCAAAACTGATTCAGATGTCTTATCTCCCCAGGTGAGAGGAGATTGTCTCCACCAAAGTGTCAAAAGCACTGAAAAGAGCTAATTTTACTGGGTTTGCTTTATGTGTGAAATAAAATGTTCCACATTGCCCTGTTTAACAGTACTGAGAAAATGCCCATCTGTTCTAGCAATGGGGATCTCTCTGATGGAATGTCTCCCCTTATTCAACATACTTAAACATCATGTGGAGGTTGGATTCTTATTGTAACTGGTAAACAATAAGATTTTAAAAGCTCTGAGGATAAGATTAAAATGTTGTTATAATAGCAAAGTTTGATTTAAACAATTCTGATTTCCTGAGAGGGAGCTCGATATAATAATCTTGTGTGATACAAACCCTGACTGAGACTGTAGAAAAAAGTTGTTATTGCTCATATATTACTTTCTAATTAGCCAACAAGAACAATTAGGAAATGCTTCAGGTAACTTTAATCTCTCTGCCTGGCTACACATTGTTCATTTTTTATGCCAACAAATACATACTGATATTTTAAAACAGATCTCTGTATGCTAATTTTCTTATTTCCCCATCTGAAAGGCTATAGCTTCCTGACTGTTAATTCCCTTTGACAGTGAATGGTTTTGTTTCTTATTCACCTCAAAATAATGTATTGTTACGAAGGGATTTATAATAAACAGTATCTAGGAAAAAACTATGATGTTGATCAGTTTTGACAACTAAAAATGCATTATTAATGGAATAATAACATTGGAAGCATCTTGAAAAGAAGCTGATTTTGAGGAGTTTATTTTTCTCTTCAGACTGAGATTCATTCTTCTAGTTTAGAGATACTTCTGGGTGGACAGGTCATTACAGAGAAGAATGCCAAAATTATTGCGTGTTAGAAAGCCTTGTGATGCTGCCTGTCAAATATAGAATGATAGGTACACTTAAAATAAAGTCAGATACATTATTCCCATTAAAATCCACTTTTACAATATCTGGTTTGACATATAGAATAGATATTTTAAGTGGGTGTATATGTCAGAAAGTGAAATTGCCTTAACTGCTTGATTTTACTTAATGGCTGTTGATGAAAGATACCATTTCTTTTTCTTCTGTGCACAGTCACATATGAATATAAATACTGGAACAAATATTTGAATAACAATGCAGCTCAGTGCATCTCTCTGGCATTTTTGCTATTGAAGTAAACATAAAGCTAAACCTTGAAGTGAAACTACATGTTAATTCATCCTCTGCAGCTGTAGCAGAGGACAAGCAGTAATATAAATTTGCAATATGCTTACTCATACATTTAAGGTATAGTATCCTTGATATTATTTGCATACACAACACATTATTTAAACCTCATCTTTTCACTCAGGGTGGATTCTAAGCCACAGTTGTTAAACAATTCACTAAAAATATTTATGTCAATAGCCAAATTATGATGTCTTACTGGCTGTTCTCTAGGAAGACCAGTTTACCATCATTATTGGATTTTATATTAATTATAGTATGTCCTTTATTGAATTTGCTGAAGTGCTTTACTGGATATTCTCCAAACTCTAACAGCCAAATGAAATTATATAAAAAGGATCAGCTGTATTTAAGGGTATGTGAAAGTGCTTTAGAGACTGGTTATAATTAAAGAGGTTGTAAACCAACACACAGAGTGCAAATGTCACTGCATAGCCATCCTTTCCTTACTTACATAATTGGAAGAGATTTAACAAGAATGACTCAGTGAAATATGAGAGCTTGATAAAGAATACACCCAAAACCTCTAATAAACATCTTTGCAGTTTTAAGTAATAGCAAGTGATGTCTATCACGTTCGTCACAAAATAACCATGCATGAAATGCTTCCCTAAATGCACTTAACATTGTTCATTGGATGACAATAAACAAGTTCAATAGATTAAAAGTGATGAGCTTGAGAAAGATGAGAAAACATATTTTGCCCTCTTTCTTTAAAGCTCTCGGGCCTAACTTCTTTATGTGCCCTAATGAGTAAGAATGTGTTTAAAAAGAAAAGGAATGATTGTCATACATCATTGCTGCTTTATCCAGCATCTTCTACAGCTGAGGTATGAACCTGTTCCTAAGAGGAGTTGGGATAGCCAGTGGAGAAAGCAGATTGCCAGGAGGGACAGAATTGAGGATGGGAGATCCTAGCAGAAAAATAAAGTATAAACTTTAAATTTAAGAGTTAATTTGCACAAATTTTCAGGGAAAGGCTACTTGAACTAAACCTACCAGGATCTTTATCACTGGGTAACTTCAAAGGCAAATACCTGCTTTTCTATTTGATACGTAGGTAAGTCAGAAAGAGAAGGTTTAACCCTTTTCTGCTGAAGTCTTCTGGTATCATTAAAGCTGCATGGTCTAATTGAAAGCATGTATTGTTTTAACAATTGAATTTAAAAGTAACAAAGCACATAAACTCTAGCATGTTTTCTAGGAAAACCAAAAGAATTATTGTGAGAAAAACAGTCAGTTCAAGGTATATTCCAGTATATTTTTATTTTTTATTAAGTTTTGGATGTATTTTCTTCAAAAAGAGCTCATTCATTATCTCTTTTAAAAAATGTATTTTATCATAAAATATCATAAATTTAAATTTTTCTCAACTGGATTAAAATCAAGATCCTTTTTTTCTTCTGTGTTATGGCAAGAAAAAGAAATCAGATTCAGCATGTAGTGTTCTCACACTATACCAGCAAAGCCTGGACACAGAATATTCTGCATATTGATAGAAATGTTAAGAAAATTATTTCCCACAGTTGTAAACATGAATATCTGAAGATGAATTACAGGTTCACCCAGTTGAAAATAAAATAAAATAAAATAAAATAAAATAAAATAAAATAAAATAAAATAAAATAAAATAAAATAAAATAAAATAAAATAAAATAAATAAAATAAAATAAAATAAAATAAAATATCTGTGACTCTTGTCTATAAGAGAAAGTAAAGGCTTAGGTCCATACATGAAATGTAAAATGCTCCCTTAGGTGATGACAAATAATGAATAGAGGTTTGTTAGAGGAAGAGTTCTAACAAAATTGTTGTAATTTAAAAAATGTGAACTATCTAATATTTTGAAAATTAAAATTATTGTTAAAATAATGATAATAATAACAATATTAATAATATTGTTAAAAATTTGTTTTGTCTCATTACATAAGCAACAATAATTATAGAATGCACTTACAGATGAGATGACAAGAATATTATTCATAATCTACACTTATTCTTCTGCACTTATAGGTGATTTCAATACATATCATATTTACATTTATTCTTAAAGCCTAATTTCTATTGTATCACAAAGAAAAGCTGGAGTAAATGTTCAGAATTTTTCATAGAATCATTTAGGTTGGAAAAGACTTTTTGGATCATCAAATCCAACCATTAACCCAGCATTAACCCAGCCAAGTCCACCACTAAACCATGTCCTTTAGTTCCAACTCTACACATCTTTTAAATACCTCCAGGTACAGTGACTCAACCATTTCCCTAGGTAGCCTGTTCCAGTGCTTGACAACACCTTTGGTGAAGAAATATTTTCTAATATAATCTAACCCACCCTTCCCTGGCTCAACACATTCAATAAAGGAAGGAGATTCTTCTTAGCTCTCCTTTTCATGCTGATTTATTCATAGAAATATTTTTTATGTCTTTTACAGCAGTGTTCTGGATAAACTCTAGGTGGGATTTGGCCCTTCTAATTTTCTTCCCGCGTAACATAAAACATCCCTGTAATCCTCCAGAGCTGCCTGCCCCTTCTTCCAAATGTGATAAACTCTTATTTTTATCCCCTGCATTCTAGTCACAGCTCTCTGTTCAGCCAGGCTGTTCTTCTGTCCCCATGGCTCATCTTTCAGCACTTGGGGACAGCTTGCTCCTGCACATTTAAGAGTTCCTTTTCAAGGAACACACAACCTTCCAGGACTCTTGCTCTTCAGGACTGCTTTCTGAGGAACTCTCTCAATTAGTGTTCCAAATAGACTGGAAGCCCAAGGTGGCAGTTTTGCTTGCACCCCTCCTTGCTTTTGCAAGAATCAAAACCTCTATCATTTCGTGATCACTGTGCCCAAGACAGGCTCCAGCTATCTGGTCACCCACAAGTCCTTCTCTGCTCACAAACCATGGATCCAGCTGGTCTCTTCCCCTAGTTGACTCTCTCATCAGCTGTGTGAGGAAGTTATCTTCTGGACACTCCAGGAGACTCCTAGACTTTTTCCTCTGTGCTGTATTTTATTTACAATAGACATCTAGTAAGTTGTCTGTATATATGTATATTTCACTAATATACTGCTGTAGAAAATGCAAAACGATGTTCCTGGATGTGTCCAGTTACCAGTTTCCGTAAAAAATCACTCCACTTCTTTGTGCCAATCCTGGTGCGCAGACCAATAGGTAAATATGTGTGAGCAATCCCATGGGCTGAAAATTTGGCCTTAAATGAATACATGGTGAATAATAAGCCCCATGAAGTATTTATAGTTCTTTAACCAACAATGAATAATGACAAGTTTCATGTTATGTTCCTTTCATTTGAGAAAGACTAGCAATTCAGTTCATTTTTCTCATTTGAATAATGTGAAATAGCAAATGAATTTGATCACTTTATGACCATACTTAATGCCAAACAGACATAAACATCATTAAGGGACAAAAGTGCAATTCTAGAGATGTGAATTCTATTTTTGGCTCTACACAGGCCTCTTGTGTGACCTGGATGAGTTTAGATTTGTACGGATTGAGTACAAACATCTCTGTTGTATCATTTATTTACTTAATTAGTGATAATACTCTTTTGTAATCTCACAGGGTTACTATTCAGTTTCCTTAAAGAGTGTTTGTTAATGATTTTGACTTTTGCAGTTGAATTTTTTTAAAAACATGAATTTGAAAAATACAAACATGCAGCAAAACCCAAACTGTATTAAAGTATTACAGCAAATCTAAAATATTAATAAAACAGGCTTCTGTAACTTATGCCAAAAGCAATAAACAAAAGTAAATGTTTTCTTGGTATGTTAGTGGGATATGTTGCACATTTCACTTGCCAGTTCATCACATCTTGCTTAAGAAGACATCATAAAAAATGCTCCCTCTGCAAGTTGCCTACTTCTTTATCCCCTCTTTCACCATCTTGTCTTTTGCTCTATGCAATACATATGCATATCCATACAAAGATATGTTAATACATATATTGAGATTTCATTAAGAAAAATATGTTGAGGAAACATAAACATTTAACTGATACTGGGAAAAGAAAAAGTTGCCTATGCAGTCTTAATTCTGCCACATTTTTTCAGTGAATTATGAGGGACTTAAGTTTCAAGGTCATCTTGCCTTTCTCAATAATAAAATATAAAACCAAATCCTTTTTTTCTGCCGAGGCAAATATAGAGAACCACGCAGTACTTAATACAAGCACACATTTAAATTGTAGTTTCAAAGTACGCCACAGATTAAATACAAAGGTGCAGAAATATTTTTGCTGGCCTAATTTATTGATTTCTGCAATTAGATACAAGTCTTCTCCCCACCTTAGTCTAAGGAACTCAGTATTGGTTGTTATCAAAAGTTATGTGGCATTAGTCTAAATTATTAGCAGACATGCTGAGAAAATATAGTCTTAATAAATATTAGCTGTTCTGATTCTACCTTAGGTGTTTTGTACCCTACTGAGATTGTAAAATTTAAACATCCATGAGCAAGTAAAGTCAGCATACCCAGTTGTGTATTGAACTAACTTACTACTCTTCACAGCCATGGCATGGGGGAAAGGTTTAGGAGGTTTGCATTATGATGGGAGTTCAACTAACAAACCATATTCAGCCAGTCACACGGTGCCATCCAGGTCTGACTTCCTAGAGGAGGAATGTGCATGAACCATCACAAAAAAGAAAAAAGTATTTGAAAAGAAAAAAGACAGAAAAAATATACAGAAGATACATTTTAGTCAGAGAAATGTTGCACACATACATGAAGCTACATGCAGCATTCATGCATTGAAACCTTTTCTGTATCTGAGTGCTTCTTTTGTCTTCCTCTGCTAATCACCATCTCTAAGGATTTATTTCCACATTTGAACCCTACATGGAGATTCTAACAGCTAACATCTTTCACTTTCAACCTGTTGCATGAATAACCCTTCGATGCCTTTAAATCTGACATTTCCTTCCAGTATCATACTGGTCTGAAGTCCATCATGGGAAAGATTTAAGCCATGACCTGGTAAAAGTTTTCCTGTGCATGTGCACAGCACAGTTTTAAAATCTGAATGCCACACTGCTCTTCTGGGGTTACAAACAAGAGCTTTTTACAGGTGAGGAGGGAATACTTCTACCTTCCTACATGCAACTGGAACTCACTTCTTCCCCTGAGAGGGGAGAGTGAAAGAGATAATATTGTAATGCTGCTTTTCAGTAGAGAAAACTGTTTTTGGAAGTGCATCTTTGCATGTTTGTGAGAGAGAGATGGAAGGAAGGAAGGAAGGAAGGAAGGAAGGAAGGAAGGAAGGAAGGAAGGAAGGAAGGAAGGAAGGAAGGAAGGAAGGAAGGAAGGAAGGAAGGAAGGAAGGAAGGAAGGAAGGAAGGAAGGAAGGAAGGAAGGAAGGAAGGAAGGAAGGAAGGAAGGAAGGAAGGAAGGAAGGAAGGAAGGAAGGAAGGAAGGAAGGAAGGAAGGAAGGAAGGAAGGAAGGAAGGAAGGAAGGAAGGAAGGAAGGAAGGAAGGAAGGAAGGAAGGAAGGAAGGAAGGAAGGAAGGAAGGAAGGAAGGAAGGAAGGAAGGAAGGAAGGAAGGAAGGAAGGAAGGAAGGAAGGAAGGAAGGAATGCCAGTAAATATAACAGACAAGCATGTAAGAAATATAAAGGTAATGCTGAAGTCAATGTTTTCTAAGCTTGCCTATGTAAGGCATGCAGTATTCAGAGATAAGACTAGTTCACTGCTGTTGATCAGATAAATGTAACAATTGACCTAGTTAGAGGAGAGACAAATTGTCAGGCAATTCCTAACTCCATTAATGGGTTAATAATTTTAGTATGCTATTCTTTTTTGAAAAGGCTTATTTAAATGTTTATCAGTTGTGCAAAGTGGAGCAGCACTGGAGATTCGCAAGGGAGAACTGATCATTGCCTATGCATGGAAGCGTTGTAGGAAGATTAAAATAACATTGAGTATATTCTGTAAATGAAGGAGAGAACTAAAAGAAGCCTCCAGAGTCCATTATAAATTTTAATAATACATCAAGGTAATGTAACTGAATAACCGATCTCTGAGGGAAGAAACACAACATTTGGCTAATATTACAATTTAAATTATGAAAACAAAAAGAGCTTTTAGTTAATCTTGTCTTTCTGCTTTTATTCTTGAGGCTCTTTTTTATTTTCCCTGAATCCAAAACACCATGTAAACAAATAAAAGTGCGGGAGAAAATAAACAGTTTGGCATCTCAGTAGATTAATTAATGCGCTTCAGCCTTGGCACCAGTAGGCGAAAATTATGTGCATAAATAATATCACTAATTAAAAAGATGCAGATTAACATGCAAATAATGTTAATGAGGATCTGCAATTCCAGAGTGGATTCGCATAACATCAACAATTTAATGGGTTGGAAGGCTTGTGTTTGCATTACATTAATAAATTTCAAAGACCTTGCATAAAAAAGTTCTGTTGGAGCCTCTGTTTCCCACTTGTGAGTTGTAAATTCTGTGGGCAGTAGCAAACGCTCATCGGCAGATGCCAAAGTCATTATCTCAAAGACTGTTGAGATGGTGCCATGTGCCAGTGTGACCAGCTGTTGGGAACTGGGCAGTAGGCACTGCACTGTGCCAATTATTCATATTATTTGGGTAGTCTTGATATTTATTTAAACTGATTAATATTTTGTGCTCTGCATCTTGATCTGGAGGGAAATCATTTTAAGCAAGCAAAGTTTTAAAAAAAATCTTATTAGCCTTTGATGTGTCATGGATGGTTGAATGCATAATGGAATTGATTAAGCAGACATAATTTCTAACCATAGGCAAAAACAATATAAGATGTCTTTAATGATGTCATATAATGTTGAGATTAAATATCACAGGATCAAACTCCAAATGAATCATAATAACCCAGATTTTACTGAAAAATGAGAACCATTATACTGCAGTAACCTTTTTTGCTTCTGAATTGAGGAACACTCCTCTGAGGACACTACTTACAGAAAGAGCGAAGGTTGAGAAAGATTAGAGAAAACTTGTTTTCGACTGCCATGTAACTCTTCATAATTTTGTTTCCCATTCTATGATAATCATTATTTGTTCCACACCCAGCCATTCTACTGTGGCTTTGAGACCCCACAACACATGGGACAAAGCAATTTCCTGAAGGCAGACCCAGACAACATGCTAGAATTATCCATCTGTGTAAGCTCTGTCTGAATGATTCAGTAATCTGAGTTTGCTCTTGTGTATGTTCAATAAGGCTGCAAAAAGTGGTGGAAACAAGGGGCAAAACTTTCACCAACTCAAAATGTTTCTTTGCTTACCTAAGACTTAAAAAATAAAGACAAGAAGTATAATTTTGTATTTATACCTTTTCTGCCTCTCGAAGCAATATAGAGACATGAAAATTGTTGTCAGCTAAGAAAAATTTGTGACATGCTTTAAAGGTGAAGAGATTCAGAATAAGCACTTTGCAAGAGCTAAAAAAGAGTTGTTTAATGGGCATTATGTAAATTAATTATATTTAGCTTTCAGGCTAATCTTGGAACAAGGGACTATTTTTAAAATTCAAAATAGTATATTGAAAAGTTTGTCATATGTATTTACACATCAATAAAGAATCTGTACTTATTGTAGGTTCAAATCTTTATTCAATTACAAAGTAACACTATTTTGGCTGCTGATATTGTGTGGATGAACACTAGTTATTTTAACATCTGCTGAATATACTCAGTTACGGAATCAATATAATGCTCAAGGTCAACTGATATTTATCCAAACTGATAAACACATCTCAAATAAAATATTGTCAGAAAGACTGTTACAATGCCTCTTACTATGTTTACAGACTAATCAAATACGACTGAAAGTAAAGCCCTCAGAAATGTTGAGCAGTATCTTGAGCTTGCATTCACAACACACATTCTTGAGTATACAAGTGAACAATTCAACATGAACATTTGACAGATGTTTGAGGAATTCAGTTTGCTTCCCAGGGAAAAGGGAAAAAACAAACCTTTGAAAGATTCAAAGTTGTGAAATTGAGAAGTCCGTACTTCTGTTTGATAACTGCATGAAATGAAAATGAAAGTACTAGAAAATAATAACCCATGCCTTCCTTGTCTTCCAATCTCACCTGGTAAAGCAGAAACACATTGGGTCCCAATGCATATCCCTACTCTCCAAGCAACCTCTATCCCCTAACTCCCTTGGACAGAAACTAGACTTAACATACTCACATGTGCAACTTTGAAGCAAACAAGCATTGCAGAGCAAGTGCCAATAACATTTCTTTAATCTGAGATGCTGTCTTTCTTTCCTCTTTACTACTGCTGTCACTGGAGCAAGTGCAACTTAGTTAATAGCTCAATTGCTTAAGGGATATGCCTCAACACTTCCTTAGAAAGTAAAAGTGTGAATAAGGCTTAGTCTTAATGAAGTTATTTGCCCCTTGTGCTTTGTTTTTAGAATACCCCAGAGCACTACTGGGTGCCATTAAGGTTCTTTCATGCTGTACAGTGTGAATACACTGTCCCAACATGGCACACAGATCTGGTCTTTGGCTGCTGGAAATTTTGGACCCACTGGTGGAACTTTTTCTTCTTCTTTTTTTTTTTTTTTCCTTTGAAATTGCTGTCTGAACTGACACCCTCAGAACAGATGCATCACCCTCCAGTTTTTACCAGTTCACTTTTCCTACAACTTACTAAACTACCTTCCTAACTCCCCATTAAGTGTGATACACATTCCCTGTACTACCCAGGAGTAAGTACTTTCTCATGAACATTTACAGATTTTTTTTTCTGTTCTTTGCTTTACTGCTAGTTATTGTGTTCATGTCTATGCCCTCTTGGACTCTAAAGAGAGTTACATAGAAAACCAGTGGTGATGTTTGTGTCTGCTCAGCTATAAAAATATCACTTTAAATGTGTTATATGTGTTTGTAAATCCATGGTCACAGAAACAAACACCACTATTTTTACTGAAGGAATATCAAAGCAGCCAAGACAAGGTCAGATATCAGGAAATGGTAAAATGCAAATTCAGTGAAACCTTATCTCTGCCACTTCAACTATGATTTTTTGTTATTTCTGCTCTGTAATTAAAATACTTACATCTCCATAATATAAATAAAATATTAACAGTCTGGCATAAGTCTGAGAATAACAGTCTTTACTGTAGTCAAACTAATTGCAAAGACACATGGAATAAGTATTCCATTCAGTGTTCCATTTTTAAAATTAATATAACACAGCTATATAAGAGTTAATAGCTTCATAATAGGTGATTATCTTATTGTTCCATTGCATGGGTAATAATAGTTAAGCAACACAAATAAATCCATAAAATGTTGAATATTTATCCCTAAGAAATGAACCCTTGTTATATACCTAGATTAACGTCCCTATTCAAGACATGCCATTAAACATGGAAATGGATAAAGAGTTAGGTCTAAACCATTTTTCTTCTGTTCATAGGGCAGAGTTGACAGAAATATGAATCAAGTCTCACAAACAGGTGCTTCAAAGTATCTGGGTAGGTCTGGCTTCCTAGTGTCCAGTCCACTAGACAAGGACTGCAACATTTGGATTTCTGTACCCATTCTTCTTGTGCTACATAATTACTCAAAGCAGTAGCCTCTTACAGTACTGAGTAATAAATACATAAATGTAAAGTATCAGTGTCAATAAATGTAAAGTGATATGGTTAAATGAAAATTTTATTTCATTTATACCTGCATTCTTCCAGGCTCTAAAACAGGTATTGCCACTCTGGAAAGGGGGATACATATCAATCTCTAGAACTTCAGTCTAAATCTTCAGCGGCAGCTAAAAAGACAAATCTAAATTTTAGGAAAGTGAAACTAAAGACTTAAACATAACACCAAGTAAATGCATTCTGAAACCGTGCCTTGAGCACTTTACACAGCTCCAGTCATACAGTTTCAAAACAGGCACAAGAAAACTAGAGACGGTAAAGAGCAGGCAGAAGTACCAAAATTCTTATAACATGAGAAACAAAATAGAAAAAAGTAGGGTTCAGGTGGTTAAGTTGAGATGTAAGAATATTATAATCCTGAAAGCTGTGAAGATAATGAGTAAGTCATTCCCTAGCTCTGATAAGCATAAGACTTGGCCATGGTAGAGTTGCCAGTAAAATTAGCAGACAACTAAGTGAAGGAAGGTTTTTTGTACCACATGAAATGATGCCGTGTAATCTCTTGCCACAGAAGGCCAGATGTATAAATGGTTTCTGAAAGGCTCAGCACACTTCTAAGGGACAGGGCCATCTTAAGTGCAAAGCCTTACAGTCTACATAGAGAACCCTGCTCTAAAAATTAACACTTAAGCAATTTTTCTAGCTTGGAAGGTATGCCAGGCAAATTGAATCTATTTGCCTAATACCTTCTGATCTTTAAGTATGTGCTACTGACCACTCTTCAAGGAAAACATGAAAAAAACCATCCATGGTCATGGCCTAGAATAAAACATATCACAAATTACTGCAGAATTACTTAATTAGAGCAGCAAGGACAACTGTATCAAAACTATGAACTTCAAATTTGTTTACCAGGTTCGTAAAAGTCTTCCTATTTGTATAAGCCTAATGCATTAGAATTTAAATTTCTGTTGTATGTAAGCAGGGAATTAAATAATAAGACTATTATGCTAAGGTATTGAGTGACTTATCCAACTAAGTATCACATTTTAAGTTATTATCCTTTTTCACAATAAAATCAAAACTATAGAACAGAATGTAGAATATAAATCCAGAATATAGAACATAATCCATTGACAACAGAATGTAATATGCTGTGTATGAATTTGAGGTATGTTTCCTATTGATGCTTCAGGTTTTACCTTTTTTTATTTTTCAGATTCTGTACTGCTTTAGTATGTAGTTCTGAGCTTCATATTACGAGATAGTAAGCTATCCTAACAGAGTAGGTAGACAAAACAGTTCCTTCTCTAGCTGGGGACTAAGGACAAATGATGCAAACTTCAAGCCCAAGAGCATAAACAGCAGAATGAAGGGAGAAAAACAAGAACGATGGGACTTCATAATCTAAAACTATAATTGGACAATAAATTCCAATAAGATAGTGGACCAGAACTTCTAAAAGTGTGAGACCTTGTGACTGGTTGTCCATTTTGTGGCCATTTTGGGTTCATCTTGAGTGTAGCCCTGGCTGGGCTCTTGTACCACCCAAGGTGTATCCAATGAGGCCTTCTAATAAATACCTACTTAATTCTTTAACTCCATCTAGCCTCTGTTCTAGGTCAGCCTTCACAAGGCACAGTATTCATCGCCATAGATTTATGAAAACAGGACTGGGGAGGCTCTGAGCGTTTACGCCTTTATATGAAAGCAGAGGAAATTATATCTGTGTTGCTCCTTGCAGGTGTCTGCATACCAATAATGAGACCCTTCAGAGATATATTCCAGTGCCTTAGTAGTACTGAGTGTTTTCCTGGTGCCTAAGCTAAACCTGCCTTGCCATAAAATATTTTCATTGCTTTGTGTCTTATCTATGAGGCACAAGAATAACAGTTTATTCTTTTCATCTCTATACTTCAACATAGTTGAACACCTATCACATCTCACCTTGGTTTCCTTTTTCTAGACTGAACAGTTCTGACACTTTCAATATCCTTGCTGTCCACTGTCTCAAAAGAAAACAAATATTGAAGTGTTTAGAAGGGCACAAAAAGTCTCTGTCAGAAGAAGAAGAAAAGCCCAGAGAAATGATCAGATACAACGCTACATCTCTAAATCACAGAGACTGTCGTGCTTGAGCACTTCCTCTGTGATAGGCAGTTCTGGGAGGCAACAGAGCTGCTCTTTCCCCCAGGAGAAACTCAGCAGTTAGGGTAGAAAATGTAGCTAAATGGGACTCATTGCTAAAGGTCCCTACTGCTTTGATTAAAACACTGGGGGCTGACAGGCTTTTGTCTGTGGTAAAGATCATACAGTTACTCTCATCTATGAGATTTCAGCCACTGGAAATAGAAAAAAAAAACCAAACCAAATCCACAACAAAACAAGCAAAAGCCAACACTCATTTCTGGGTGCTGATTAGTCATGACTAATGAGATACTAATAGAGGCTTGCTGTACCCTGCTACATGGGCAGACAGAAATTACTTCCTTTACTTACCGTCCTCACCACCCAAGCCATCCAAATTAAACTTGTTGCTTAATACTCTTCCTCCACACATTCACTTGTGAAATGAAACTACACAAATAAAATCCCTATAAATCTCATATTTTCATACATTAACCTTGTTCCTGAAAGAGGAGTAGAGCAGTTTTACTCTAGGTGTTCAAGAATATTTTTGGTTTACATTCTCCAGCTAGATTCTCCAGTATAGATGTTAGAGCAGCTGCATGAGTGAGGTTTTCAGCCTCCTCCATGCCTCTAAGATGTGGCTATATGAAAGACAGCTGTGAGGTTTTGGGTTGGATATATATAAATCATATATATGGGTAGAGTTATATGGGTAGGTACAGGTGGGTAGATAGAAATGCACATAACACACATGGCATACACAATATGTATATATGTATATCATACATGAGGAAAAAAGTTGGACATTATTTGGTTTCAGCTCCTTCTTAGGGTTTCAAGCATGGAGTAAAAGGCAAATAAAAGTAGGGAAAACTGAAAGAGAAAAATGCTTATCCCATTTCCTTTTAAAATGTAACTGTATGCATATGCAAATCCTATTAAGCCAGAATTTTTGCATAAAACTATGTATTTAATTTAAAAAAAATATATAGATACAAGAAGTGTTACTAGATGCAAGCTCCCATTCCAGCTTCCTGGGAAACTTACAGTTCTGATTGTTGACAGTGTATTAACATAAAGCCTAAAATAGACCTTTAGATCAGCTTAGGTCCTTTAAAAGGAAGCTGAACATGGGCCTTCAGAATGAAGAATACTGTTGGACAAACCTTGTTCTAACTAAAGGATGCTCAAGATACCTTCTTCAGTCTTCAGAAAACAATCTTAGGAGATCCTAGTAGCTTCTTGGGAATAACGTTTAATAAATTAATAAGGAACTGTGAGACTGATAAAGGGAAAAGTTGGGGCAGCCTTGAGGAAATAGCATCTTTAATAAAACTTTGATTATTTTTTTAGGATACATTTGCTATCTTTTGGGTATATTCTTTTCATATTCTGTTGCCAAAAATCTAGATTACATCTAATGTAGTAAGGGATTTTTGGAGGATTTTTTAAGGGCCTGTACATCTTAAAGTGAATAGGACATTTCCTAATTGACAATTGATTCTGAGTATAACCCAGCTACAAATGAATAGGGAGTAGAGATACTCACAGGTTTTAAAATCAGAAATCAGAGCAAACAGATCAGGAGAGTTTTGTTTGTTGTTTGTATTTTAGGAAAGCACTGGATTTGATTTAGGAGGCTTTGATCTCAGCCTGTTATCTGAGCTGTTATATTGGCAAGAATAGAAATTTTAAGGGACATTGCCTAGAACAGATTTTGAGGTGAAAATACTGTGAGAACATTTCTGCAATTTGTCTATCTATGTCTACCCTACTCAAGAGCTGAAAAATCACAGTCTGGATAGTTTACATAACAGCTGAATTATATAGGAGAGGATTTTGAAATTTCCTGTGTAATGGAAAAAATATAAACAACAAAAGCAACAACCTTTTCTCCTTGGTTTGATTGTTTCTTTGCTTTCTCACCTTTGCACACAATGAGCATGTCTTTTTGTGCCCGATTTTTTTGCAGATTTTTATGAGAAGATTCACCCTAAATTATTTCCTCAGTAGTCTCTAGTAGTAAAAATGATCCTAATAAAAATAGGTCTAAGTGTTGATAACTGATTACCTGTTTCCATGCAAAGGCTAGCTTTCTGCTTGTTCTTTGCCTCTCAGTTCTTCTGTGAGAAAACTAAATGATGCCGAGAGCAGTGCAAACATCTTCTTAACCAAGAGGGAAAAACCCTGTGTGTCCGAAGCTCACAACAGCCCTTGTAAGAACAATCCTGTCTCTGGGGTTCAAGGCATCAAGGCTTGATGAGATCCTTGCCACACTCACAGGTGGCTAGAAATCTTGTGGGAAGATAAGGGAAGCTGGAAAATAGAGGGGAAATTCATGGGACTTCATGTGAGCAACTCTAACAACATGGGAAATTCATGAGCAACATGGGAAATTCCCATGAGCAGCATGGGAAATTCATGTGAGCAACTCCAACAATAACAGAACAAGTTCCCTCTTTTCCTCTATCTTTCTCTTTCCAATGTGAGTTGTTTTGGGGTTTCTGAAGTTTCTTTTGCTTATTCCTTAAATTCAGAAATGTTTGGGCTGTCTTCTTGCTAAGAGAATCACACTTCTACCTCTGCAGAACTTCATGACTGTGTGATCAGTAGTCTGGTCTTACTCAGGGCAGGGACGTTTGTGAGGACGAGCACTTGGTCTTCATCAATATTACATCTTCTAAGAGCTAGAACCAGGCTATGCACAGTTTTAGAGTGATCATCTTTGCTCTCATCTAAGTAGGAAATGAGAGGGCTACATAAAATCTATGCATTCTCATGGTCAGTTTCACAAATGTGTGAAAAATACATTATAGACAATAGAGATTAATACTACTGTGTTCAATAGTATGGATATTTCTTTGCTTCCATAGACCCCTACATTGTATCATTAAAGAACTTGGTTGATTTTTTCTTTCCAAACATTTCCATATAATGCTAAATGATGCTGCTTACATCTCTATACAGAAAGGTATCATGACCAAATATTTCTTGCTGACAAACATTAAAAAAGATAAGATAAAATTCAGACCAAAATGATATGAAAAAATTATTGTTGCAAAAGCAAATAATTATAATCAGGAAATGCTGTAATTGATGTTCCTTAATAGTGGAGCAATGAAATTAGCTCCAGACAGAAAGCAAAAAAAGTTTTATTATATGATAGTGACATATCATCACTAGTTGACGTGTGGTATAAAATTGTTTCAGTTGAATAAAGCTATTTTATGCTTGTTTCTTATTATGAGAAAACAATAGAGGCACTGTATCAGTATTGCCTTACAAAGTTCATAGTAACATGAAGTTTAAATACTTGTTTCTTTCAGATATCCTTAATATCAAATGCTAAGTCAATGTTTTTATGGAATGTATTCGAAAAATAAATTAATATAGAAAGAAAAAGAGATTACTTAAAAATTTCCTGACTGTTAAGTGCCAGATAGTTTTTGTGTACTGATTTCTGTAATTTTGTTCTACTATCACGGCATGAGATCTTTGGAAAGATAGCCCAAGCTCTCTGATTTAGGAGGGATACAGGAGCAGTTTGAAATGTGGCAATTTTTTGAGTTAGATATAATTGATGGACTAAAATATTTTTCATTTTTCCTTGCTTTCTAGCTCAGTGTCTGTATCACTAACTTTTCTTGCTCCCTGTTTCTCAGTAAGAATTTTTTTTGTAGAGGTTATATTTTTTGATGTTTTCACATTTTTGCTTCAGCAATACTTCAGGAAAATATGCTGATGAACTATTCTGCTACCAGAATGTCAATTTCAGAAAGCAAGAAGGAAATCCCTTTCCTCCTCTTTTATGAACTAAGCTGTATATCACATGTACATCACAATTCTTTTGGTTTACTTTCCGGGCAGATTGATGAAGTTTCATGCTGACTGGCCTGATTTATTGACAGGTGTAATTATGTCCTTTACAAAGAGGGCAGTGCTGGGAGACACCACAGCTTCTGATCTGGAAGCTTCATGTATATTTCCTGTTAATTCCTGCCTATGATACTGTTACACATTCTTAGTATAAATTTATAGTACAACAATAATGAATGTCTTAAACATCACATCCCAAGAAACTCCTCTGAGCTATTCTTTCCAAATTCCTAGCATGAAAAATCAGCCATGCATATAAAAAATACAAAAATATTATTTCTTTGAGCTTGGAAAAGATCATTGTAAGACAGATATGACATGCTATTTATTTAATTTTTAATTCTGGAAAAATGACCTTTTATTGCTATCAAGTTCCCATTCATCTTCTTTAGATGATCTTTTTGTAAGGATGGAATGATCATTTTGGGTTCATACTATCTAAGTCTTTCAGATATCTCATAGGATACAAAAATGGGGATCTTAGTGAAGGAGTTAAATTTCTTACAAAAAGTAATTGTAAGTAATAGAATTTAACCTCTCACTATATTAAAATTTCTTTATATATTTTTATTTGTCCCTCCTTATAGCCACAATCTTTATATTTTCATTTGAACCAGCCATAATCTGTGCATCAGGTTTCAGTTCTCTACCTTATGAGAGCAAACTTTGCACATGCTGTGCTATCACATTCTTCCAAAACATGCTATAGAAAAGTTCATAAGAAAATAAGTAATTAAAAAAATAAGGATGACAAGAGCAAAAGTTGCATTTCTTTTGAAAAAAGGTGTCTCAGGATAAGCAACATTTTATTAAATAGTGCCTTCCTTTGAATTCATAATGGAAGTAAGCATTTGTTGCTGTCTTCCGTAATTAGCACAATCTAACCTGTAGATAAATATCTATTATCTAAGATTCTATAACTTATAGTCAGTATGCCTTATTGTATAAAATTTTACAAAATAAAATGTTGCAAAAACATTAAAATCTGCACAAAGTCAATGTCAACTCCTGAAAAAAATTGAGAAATAATGTGAGAGCATGTCACCTCACTGTTGTCACCAGTTCACGAGTCTTTATAGTTTTTTCAATATGTTTAATATAATGTGATAATGTAAAACTGAAATGACTCGAAAGTGCTCTCTTGGGACTCATTCCAAGCCCTTTTTCCTTTTTCATCATCCAGTCTTTCTGAAGCCCCTGGGACAACCACTTTAAAACAATCTGTGGTGGTGTGATTTATATTTATATATTTAATGAAGCCTATTTTAAAATAATTATTCTGATTTAATTTAACTAACTCCCTACTGCTATCCTGCTAGGGATGGTCAAGGGAAATTACTGTATATTTTACTATTAATTGTAAATCTGTGGTTGGTTAGAACACACAATAATATATCTTGGCAAAAAGATGACTGTTCTGCATCTGTGCTCTTTTCTTGGTGTATTTTGTCATTTCTTCCAACCATTAACAAATAAATAAATAAAATGTTTAAGTACAGTTCAAAAATATACAGGATTACATTTGCAAGTGATGGAAGCAAGAAACATTTGCAGTGGTAAAAAACTGTATGTGAAAGGATTACAGAAGAAAATGATGCCAGCAAAAATAAAACACCAGCAAGGATTAGTTAGGCAAAAGAATGCAAAAGTAATTACCCACAGAGATGAGAAAATAATAAAAAAAAAAGGCTAGAGACAACCACAGAAGTGGAAAATAATAAGATTCAAACAGGTCCTTAACCAATTTTCTTGGCTTATTGTAGCTTAGCTGGCACAGTATCATGAGGTGGTTTTGGCTACCCAGATATAGCTGGGTATCAGTACCTCCCCAGATACACACATATGAGTAAGAGCACTCCAGGTTCCACAGGTGAGTCACGCTAGGAGGATAAAACATGAGTTCCATTAAGCATTATAAATGCTTAAAAAAGACAATAGAATGATCCAGAAGAATATTTTGACTGTGTGAAGGAAAGCTATCACAGGGTGTATCATAAAACAAGCAGTGCTCCCTAGTCCATGCCAATGGATTTGCTGTTCTTTGGTTAAGTATTGCTTTGCTGCTGCTTCACAATTGTTATCACAAGTTTGGCATTAAGCAATTTAATAAATAAAACAAAAGTTGTTAAATTTACAAACACTTAGCACTAGGAATAGAAGTTCTGAAAACACTTGAATAATAGTATCTTCAGACAGCATTTGATCTTTAAGATTAAACGTTATTATTACTCACTGAATGCCAGTAGTACACTGTCTAAGGAATTATTACTTGTAAGTGTCTTTACTAAAACTTCAATGCTACAAGATAAATTTGGAAAAAAAAATAGATCGGGAAGGTTTAGCTCTTCAAATAAACCCTAATTAAAGCTTGTTAAATATATAGCATCAGAAGGGCTTTATTTCAGAAATAAAGGGCTCTGCGGATCCATCTTTTTCAATAGAGGAAGTAAAGGCGTGGGCATTTTCTTAGTGTAATTTGGTTTATATACGATTATATATAAATGTACCTCCATTAGATATCCTTGCTGCCCAATCAATTAAATAAAAAAAAAAAAAAAGAAGAACCCATCCAGTATTTCAGACATTTTTACTGTGTAACTGTTTTTACTGATCAAATTTTGCAAGGATGGGAAAGCAGGAGAAGGGCACGGCACTTATGAGCTTAAGGAGCAAGTGTGAAGCTATCATGGGATGATATTATTTGCAAAATGAAGTCCATGCAAAGGCTTTATGCACATGATGTTGGAAATTACTACAGTGGACATATGCATGACCAATGGAAAATTCCACCAGAAACTTCTTCATACAGAATTCCAAGGGAAGCACTGTGACAACCTGAAAATATACAAGAATGTTAGACAATTTGGAGTAATAACATAGAGTGACTCTCGTAATTAAAATAATCTTTGTTGGGCCAGAATCAGCTCAGAAAAGACTGTATAAATGCTCAGGTAGCTCTAGGATAAATGGGATTGTGAGCAGAGGAACAGTTTTTTCATTGCTTTTACACTTACTCAGATAAACCTGCTATGGTCACCCAAAAGAAAATGCCTGACTGAGTTCAATCCATCGACTCCCTCCTTAGATCTTTTTACTTTAAATAGGTGGAGATACCAAAGACAGAGTAGATATAGTTTTTGGTGAATAAAAATAGTGTTTGCTTTGTCAGCAATGGCAAACAAAGCAAGATGTGTTGACAGCAGCAGCAAATGTGTACAGAAATACTAAAATTTTTTAAGTGGAAGGCAGATGGATCAGGGCAGTCATTTACACAGACATATTACCTTGACTTAATCTCTGCCTTACACATCTTTGCAACCTTCCTCCAAACAGCAGGGTGTTACTAACATGGCAGCTCACTGGTCTTTAGAGAAAGTTGGTCACCTCAGCAGCCTTTTCTGCTCAAACACTGTGAAACCACTCCCAGAAAAAGGTTTGCTGCAGTGTCTAGTATAAGAGTGGTTCATGCCAAAACTCCTCTCTCATGAAAAGGTATCAACACTAATCCAGCAACAAACAGTGAAACATTTCTTCTAAGACTCAATATTTGCTGAACAAAAATCACAACTGTTCAATACAATGACAGTTTTCTTCACAGAGATTATACTGAAGAAAAGGGACAAGAAAAAAACTCAGGTCATTAATTCCTGTAACTACTTCTTCTTGAAATCTATTCTCAGGAAAAATACAGAGTTGTTAGAATGCCAGAATTTAGAGATCTACTTGACATAGGTCAAAAGTTAGAGTGATTTCAATTCAGCAGCTTTTAAGACTTAATAGCATTAGTAAATGTAGGGTCCTAGTAATTATTATTTTAAAGGCAAGAAAAGCTCAGCAGAACTAGAAATCAAAGACAAATATACAGCAATGGTATGAAACACTAGGAAACAACCTAGAAAGAGACAGGAGATAAAATATGAATGATGGTGCATCATAGTATAAATTGTTTGAAAGTTAAGTTAAATGTAAAACTAACTTAAAACTAAAATGTGAGAAACATCCTGTTTAGAGTTAACCTTTGCTTTGTGTTGTTCACAACATGATATAGAGCCCTGGGCATCACCATACCATGAAGATATAGTCAAATCAGAAGGAGTGCAGAAAACAGCAGCAAAATTGTCAGGCAAAAACCCCAGACTTGCGAGAAAGATTGACTCATTGGGAAGCAAGTATTTAGAGTGCGTAATTAAGGGTCTAGCCAGCTCCTGCAGTGAAAGCTACTTTTCAACTTCTTAGAAATTTATATAGAAAAACTAGCCTTGTATGAAAATAAACAGAGCTTCTCTGAAGGTCACTAAAGTTTTTATTTTCTTTTTTTTTCCAAACAGGAAAAAATTTTCTGCACTGCAGGTCAGCCATTTTCATGAACATGACATTACAGCTATCAACTGCTGCCATATGTGATCATCTTAGGAACAATCAAGCACTTTTTGAAGGCTTCCTAGTGCTGCTAGTGAAAATTTCTGTGTTTGTTTTGCTAATGTTTCCTGTTTTGAAGATTTACTGAGACCTCTTTTAGCAGCCTGAGCACATTCATGTTTTATTGTCAGATCTTGGTAAGAGGGAAAAAAAAAAAAAGGGGGGGGGGGAAGTGCTTTTTCCTTCTTCCAGGAAGTTAGTTTTCACTGAAAAAGTTGGTAAACGTTAAAAATTTAACTTCTTTAGTAAGATGATGATAGTGTATCACAGTGGAAAAATGGATAATGATGGTTTCTCCCTTGCCGATACTGGTGTTTGGAAAAAGGAATCTCTTCAAGTTGTTCTAGCTATGCAAATGAGAGATGCATGACAGAGAGTCACAGAAACTGGTATCTGAAGCTTACATTTGAAAAATCTGTGATGGGTCATGTCCACCCACTATTGTATGGGGAACGTGATAAAGAAACACTTAAGAGAGTTTGTGATCACCAGTTCTTTAGTTCTTACAAAAACAAAACCTACCCCACACAGTATCCAGAAAATTGCATTTTTAGATTGGTGGTAGTGGTTTTCTATTTTAAAAGCACTAGTTTTCAGAATGTCTGTTTCCAGAAGGATTTCTCCATTGACATTACATAATCATGTGTATTTAGATTCTTCCTAGACACACTATATATATTTCTTTTGACACATCTACCAATTATTACCAATACTACCAATATGCAAAGAGATTCACACAGTCCACTTGGGGAATACCTTTTAAGGTTTGTAGTTACTGCATGATCTGTGTAAAGAATATATCAGTCTGACAAGTCTACACCAGCTTACTGGTCATTCTTCTTTAGACATGAAACACCATGTTTGTCAGGTCACTCTGTCCTGACTTAGTTAATTGTCAAAATTAAAGAATAAAACAAAAATTTTCCCTGCTTAAAAAAACAAATAATCAAAAAAATAGGTTATTCTAACTAACCAGGACTCTCTTTGTTTGCTTATAGCACAGTTAGTGTTTCTAACACTCTACAAACTTTGTGACTCAGCTCCCCCCTTCTTCCAAGACATATCCTACGTGTCCTACATATCCTGAAACATTTTTTGCAACTTATTCTTTTGTACTACATATGCTTCAAAAGATGGATAGAGTAGGAAATGTAAAATAAATGGACAGGATTGAGTTACTGTATATGCTTCTCATTTCCAAGCTATGGTCTCCATTGATATTTGTTTAATGCTTCATAAGTGCTTGTTTACAGTTCATGCTGACTGGGAACTTGGGTGTCACATGGAATAAGTTAAAACTATATTCTTCCCACTATTTTTCCATTTCTCCTGCATTGTGTAATTTCCAAATTTTATTAAAAAGGTGAGATCTATTCTCTAGTGTAATATCTACCATTAATATATATTGATGTTATTGAAAATAGATACAAGCTTGCATTATGATGTTTATTTATTTTTCTAAAGGGGGCAAAACTCAAGCTCTGTAACTCCACCCACAATTTGCAAAATACATGTAGGTATTACTGCTTATATATTACATTAGACTTCCCACTGGTATGAAATTGCACTACTGTAAGGTAAAATAGCCACAGCCAAGTTTTGACTGCAAAGGACCTTTATTTATCCCTGATGTCAGACTTAACTGGCCCATCAGACTTTTATAAAAATACAATAAAATACAGCCAATTCTTGAGCAGTCATACATTTTGCCAAAGTTTTAAGAATAATTTTGAGCTCTATATAACTGAATCTTAAAATTAAAACAATGGTAGACTACTAAATAAGCCAGTGATTTAAACTTACATTATATTTTATGCTAAAAAAACCCCACTGTTTCCCAAAATATTTTTTCTTATTTTTATCCATGCAGTGTTAGTGAGGGTTTCTTTGTGGACATACACAAAAAAATGTTCTAACATTTCTTGATGTTTTACCCTTTTTTTTTTTTTTAAGCTGAATCCATGTTCTCTAAGCATTATCTGTTGCAATATGATATTTTCAGAAAAATGCCTGCTAGAAAGTTTAGACATGGTAGTTCAACATTAAGCTTCTGGGGACATCCACGTTGTATTATGTTTGGCTTAGAATGAGCGACTCCTGCTAGATTCAGCAAAAATGAAGCACAATGACCTCTTCAGCTGGACACTTCAGCAGCTGGTCTATAACTTAAGGAGAGTTTTGCTTTACGCTTTTTAAACTGTTCTGGGGATTGAATAGACAACATATAAAAATATGACAGGAAGATGATGGATTATGGGTCATAAGTCTCATTTCAGCCATACAAATAAAACATCATGCTTGTGTGTTATGATAATACATTTAATGGACAGAAATTAACAGATGTTGATTGCATTCTAGTGTGCACAGCATACCAAAAATCACAGAGGAATGTTTAAAAGATTGTAAAGAGACCATGCCATTGGATGCCTGTGAAGCAGAGCTAAAGTAGCAAAACCACAGGAAAGAGAATTTGGTTGTTGTCTGGCTTTGGTTTAATCTCTCTTCTCTGCCAAATGCAGTCATTACAGTGTAACAACAATTGTATGCTTTTTCTGCCCCTTCCTAAGCAATACTTTATAGCTGTCAGAACATAAGGTTGTGGCAGACTCTTCTTAAAATAAAACTTCAAGACAAACTTAGAAAAAAAAAAAGTATGAATGAAACTTTGTAGTTCAGAGCCATTCAGAATTCTATAAACTGTCCAATATAACATATAAAAGCACCAAGATCTGCCCTTACTCATTTACAAGTTGGAACAAGCTTTTACACATAATACATATATCCACACAAAGTGAAATGCAGCTTCATACTAGAACTAGAACTACTTCTTTCTATATTCAGACGTAAAAGCTAGATTTACTTTGCTAAAAGAAAGACTTATGTGTATAGTATGTGTTGAAATTCACCTCAACCCATTTTCCAGCCAGGTAACATTTATTTTCATCAGCCTATGAATCTGTCAATTTTAGCATTCTATCAACCTTCACTGACTTTTAAAATTCTTTGTTTCTATATGGGTCTATTTTCCAGTTTTGCAACAGGGCTTGAAACTAAAAACATGGAAGCAACATAGTGACTGTCCATCTCCATTAATTCTCGTACCTCTTTATAATGGTAGATCAGCATGAAGAGAATTCCTCAAAGTATTAACTGTAAGAAGGCTACTAGAGAGTAATTAACAGTAGAGACTTATTTTAATTACTATTTTCCCTTTTCTTTCAGGCTTTTTGCTAAAAATATCTGAATCACAGCAAAACTCAAATAATCACTTTTGATTTATACTTGTTGTTTCTGGGTGTGAATTTTAATCTTCTCCTATGTCCCCAGTGAAAAAATTTTGTGGAAAGCTGCAGGACATGATATTGTGGTACTGATATTTATCTGAGATGGCAGCCAAAAGTTATAGGAATAGGTTAGTGTTTCAAGTCCCACTGTATTCTCTCAATACTTTGGGAATACCACAGATATTTTTTGTTCCATTTTAGTTATTTCATGTACCATCAAGTTGTACCAATTTTCTGTAAAACTGGAAAGAATGTGTCAATTTGTCTTAAGATCTAAACAGTGGCTATGGGACTATTTGCATATTTTTTTCATTTGCAGTATTATTAGGATCACAATATTTTTCTAGTATCTGCAAAATTATTGTCAGCATGGTGTTCATTTGCTTTTTCTGTGCAGGTGCAGAAATCTATTCATAGAAACAAAGAGGAGCCGTGTTCAAAACACACCAAGGGATGTGCAATAATGGATAGATCTGTGGAACACCTTGCCAAGGAAATTGTGGATGCTGAAGGCTTACAAGATTACAAGGACAGTCGATTAATCTCATGGAAAAAGAGTGTTGAGGATTGCTAATAGAGAGAAGTCATATTCAGCTCAGGGTGGCTCCTGAGCTGCCAGCAGTCAGGGGCTTGAAGTCTATTCAGATGAAATAACACACCTGTTTTTTTCCCCTCTGTTTTTACTGTTGTGAAGACATGCAATTTTGGTCAGCGATGGAAAAAGAGCACTCCTTCAGACGGGCTTGCAGTCTCATTTGGTACAGCCATTCTTTACACAATTCTCTGCTTTTCATTTGCCATAGACTATCTCCTCAATGCCATACTCTGCATTGAAATGATCAATTCATAGGAGAAAACTTCTTAACTTCCCAGAAATTTGTCTTCATTGTGTTAACAATGTAAAGTGTATGATTAGCTGTTCTTTAGAAAATTTTTGAGCAGTGTAAGATCTTAGGAGAGGCCCAGAAATGAAGTATATTCAGATTGAAGCTTTGTGCCTCTACTCATAAAAACTTTTTCCAGATTTGTTGCTGATGCATCTGCTTTGAATTAATTATTTCACATAAGAAAAGTGTTGTAAAATAAACAAACATTGTAATATGCAAATAAAATCTGTCTGCAAATACAGTTGTGAAATTTTAATGATCTATCAGTTTTAGGTATTTTGTACTATGCTATAAATAGTAATTTGAAATCTGTTAGCTTTTCATACATATCTAAGATTAAAACTATTAGATCTCTCTTTAAACCTTTTGGAAAAATAAATAAAGAAGGAAAATCTATTAAATATCATAAGCATTAAAAATCTTCCCTATATTTCAATTCCTTATTTTGAGTCATTTTTATTGTGGAAGTCAGACCCAATGACACGCACTGTGCTCTATCTCACAGTTGACAATACAGTGCCATCAAAATCATAATTGTTAAAAAAGAGAAAGATTAAACATCTTACTCTACAAGTAATACATAATGTCATATACCTATTACTAAGAAGGCCCATCTTCTATGACCAAAGAGAATAACCTGATTTGAACTAGAAGAACTGAATAGAATTGTTAAACAATCCTTTGCATTTTAAGCAACATTTAATTAGAAACACACTTTAACCACCAAAATGATAAAAATCCAAGAGATTAAAATTTGAGTGTCAATTATCATAAAATTCGTCATTGTAATTCTTATTAAAACTCAGTGTTTAGATAGGTAATGATTTTATAATATGGCAATTTGCATAAGGAGCCCTGAGATGGCTTATTATTTCGATCCTACACAATTACAATTCTAGCTCCATACATCAGAGCTCTTAGCAATGTAAAATCACTGTGCTAATTAATAAGCCATTTACTGACTGCAGCTAGTTATGGTGGTCCTGCAGCTGACCTTACGGAAGATGAGCCATCTCTGAAGTGCCTGTGTGTAACTACAAACATAATGATGTGCCAGGAGGGAATCATTAAAAATAATTTACACAAGCCTTCATTTACAAGATCTTTTGATAGCATGCTTCCCCGGTGTTTAGATCCACAGTGCAACCCCTACCATTTGGAAAGTGCCAAGCAGGAGAGTGAACGAGGATACCTAAGTGGTTAATTAAGAGCCATTCGGACGCCACAAGAGCCTCCTGAAAAATCCCTCTGATGTCTGCTGTGTCAAATGTCTCTCACAGGCAAAACCACAAGAGGTAGCTGCCATAGCAGGCTAATTATTGGGGACCAGGAGCAGCTGAGAGTGGCCTGTCACCAAGGCTTGCTGCGAGCACCCAAGCCCAGAACCAAGCAGAGCAGCTTCTGTGCATTGGGCTTAAGAGAAACAGTAGAAATGAGGCACTCTGACAATCAGAGGTGATTGCATAAGCCATAAAATTGTGCAGTTGTAGATGAAACTATTCACTTGTGCCGTTTGATGCATTTTGTAACTTTTTACACTTTACTGTTATTCCGTCTCGAACGTGTGTTTTTTAAATTCATGCTTTTCAAGACTTTCATTTTGAATACTTTTAAGAAAACAGTAACTTATAAAGGCCATATAGGCCTGAACAAAGATTTCAAAACTGTCAAAGATAATTTTTATGACATAAAAATAATTTCAAGCTACATAATGAGAACCAAAGGAACGACATTCAATCACACTACAGCATGAGACTACAACAGAAAATATGCACATACACACAAAACAGTCTTCTTATTTCAGTACAGTCAGAACAACCAACAAGACTAAAAGAATATGTCACTGCCTCCCTCATAGCAGCTAGATATGAACATCTGAAAACATGCAGCTCATGATTTATTTCTCCTTCAGCCAAGTCCCTGCAAGGTGGAGGAAGGGAGCTGCTATCTTGTGTGACATTTTATTAGTTTAGTGGCATTCAATTGGTTTACTGGCACACACAGGATTTTCCAAATCGGCACAGGGAAAGTGTCTTTTTCCCAGCTTGTCTGTCCGTTATGCAGCCAAGAGCAAGTGGATTGTACTCTGAGCATGCAGACACTTTCCACATCTCTCTGATGCCTTATAAGTCTATTTTCTGAGGTGCCTTTCACAAGTGTTGTGTGAGAAAACACCATGAGCACATTGCTTGTGCGATCTTGGCTAGATTATTGCCTTGTGGCTGAGTGCCAATACTGGGCCTGGGAAGAAATAATTTAGTAAAGGTGGAGGCAGCAATATAGTTGCTCTGTGCCTGAGTTTATGGCTATGCAGGTATTTGGGAGAGAGAAAAGAACACACTCTGTTTGGCATCTTTTCAATGATATTGTGATAGGATTTATAAGTTTGTACGTGTGATTTTTTTGAAATACATCCCATTTTGGCAAACTTATTGTAGCAAGAGAAGAATTACTACCTTCCACATGGAAACCACCACCCTTCCATTGATGTTTTAATTTGTAATGTATTAGAATTACTTTGTCTCATTTTTTTAAAGAGATATGTAAATAAATTCTCTTAAAATAGTAATTACCTACCCATTCCTTCTATAGCCACATCTCTTTGCAGGAGGAAAATTTTTCTAATAAAGCTATGTTTCTCAAAGGCATAAAGGAGAGGGCTTTTATTCTAAAACTCTCTCATCATTTTGCAGAAATGGGTTGGATAGAATTCACCTCTCCTTTCTACAAATAAGATGAATTGTCCAAGGCAATAATTTGGCTTCCTTCTGTAATCAGTGGAGACAGAGAGCTTCAAAAGGGAGGTGGGTTCAAGCCAGTCAAATTACACTCCTCTCATTAGACAAGACAAATCACTTTTATACCACAGAGAGGGAATCAGCAACCAGACCAGTCCCTTAATTTTTTAAGTGGCGAAAATTCTACTTTTCTCTACTTTGTCTCTACAGCCTGTAGTAGTAGTGAGACTTGCAGCTGTGCTAACCAGAGCAGAAGACTGAGACACAGAGGAAAAGCTGGAGGAGCAGTGCCACGAACACAGCCTAGATCCTAGTGATTTTCAGGCTTGATTGACTCTATACTGCTCATAAGTAGAAAGGTAGTGGGCGAAAGCCTCAGACTGTGATTCCAGCCTTCAGTCTTTCAAGGAAAGCAGAATCATATGGGCAATGTGAGCTTTAACTGTTCCTGTCTTCCGCTGGGCCATGACAGTCCCTTCCCTCTGGGCCTTCAACACCAGAAGCAGCTTCATACACTTTAAACCAGCATTTCTTGTCAAACACCAGCTTATGATGAAACCATCTGTTTAACTAACCCAGGCATATGCAGAGCTCTTGCAGAACTTTGTTTGTATTGTTATTTTTCAACTTACTTCATTGTTTGTGACTGGTGACATCGTTGTTAGTTTTACTGGCAACCAAAATGACAGATGACAGCATGCCAATGACAACCCAAAGTAATATCAGCAGTCAAAATTTGACCAAATTAGTGACTGGCTTATCACCAAGTCTGTACTATATTTGAATAATTCTGTACCATTGAAGTTGGTACAATCTCTAATCAGCATTATCTAATATTTGATCCAGGAGGCACAAATAATAGCCTACATCGTCAGGTGAACTATGTAGCCTGTAGATACCACTAAATAGTAAAACAATCAGTAAAGAAAACTATTTTGAATGCAAACTTGCAGTCTTTCTGTCATAAGAAAAATAGCATACCAACTGTGAGTCAGTGATTTTTTTTCTGTGTGTGCATTAAGATGCATGTTTGCCCTCAACTGTATGGAAAGTATCTTACAGAGCTAGACCTTTAGACAGAATTTGGTAAATAGCTGGTTGGGCTATTTCTATGAGAGAAATACCTTTTTAGAGACACCAGTGTGGTTAAAAGCTAAATGCCCTGCTTTCCAAGTGACAACAATCAGCATGATATTTTTCAGCTAGGGTAGTTAAATAGCGCCCAACTACTAATTAGAGAGATGAAAAATATAGCACATGACACTGTCATGATTCTTATAATAAATAGAATTTATCATTCTTACTAACTGGTTTTAATACTTTTGAGCCTTTTTCCTTAAAACATCTAATAGCAGATAGACAATGAAAGGAGGTGCAGATGCAAAGAGAAAAAAATTGGTTTATGGGGCAGCAAAGGACATTTTTTTCAAGTGCTGGCTTCAGTGGTACTAGAAAAATGAGGTAAAAAAGGATGAGTCATTTCTGCTCTTTCAGTGTGCATTCCCCAAAATGGAGATTATTTCTACACTTGAATTTTCAGCCAGGCATCTTTTGAAAGGAAATGGGGAAAATCATGCTTCTAATTTAACAATATTGACTTTAGGGTTTAAAAATTTGTCTTCTAAAGGCCAGTTCTTCTTGTCCTTATCATAAATATAATCTCACTGAAGCCAGGATAGGTGCTCCTGCGAGTGATGGAACTCCCTCATGGGTTTAACTTTGTGCCAGCCCAGATGTTGCTCTTATTAAAGTCAGCATTAAAAACTCTTGTTACTCTGAATGATGCAAGATGAGACCAGTTTGAAGTGTGCTGAACCTTTCCCAATTCTGCTGGATTTCAACACATTGTAGATCAGGCCCTAAATTATCTAACTTCATCCTGCCCCCAAGTGTGAAGTCATTCCCTGGGGAAAATCTCCACTGAAATCACTAATATCTCTGCTTGGGAAAGGATTGAAAGAGCAGATGTTAGTGTTTGCCTTGAGGAATATCCAACATATTTGAGCAATCACAACATATAGTGAGATGGTAAGATAACAACAGAATAAAACAAATGTCTTTCTGAAGTGTTTACTCTTTACTATGTTTGGGTTATCTTATTTAAGAGGAAGCACCATATTTCCTGAAGATCATCACCTGTCATTAAAAGAGAAAAAGTGACTACACACATACATGACTTTAGGGGAAGGGGAACACCTTTATGGATTGCTTTGTTTCATATGTATACAATGAAGTAAAAATTAGTTGTCTTTTTACACCTTCCTCTTTTTCTTCTTTCTTTTTGAAGAAACTCCCATTCCAGAAAGCCAATAGGTAATAAATGTTTATTACGCATTTGTTAAACCAACAGTTTCAATTTTTATAAATATGACTTGATTGTGAAAAGCAACTTTTATTTTATTTTATTTTATTTTATTTTATTTTATTTTATTTTATTTTATTCATTAACATTCAAATTCAGGATTTTTTTAATGCAATAAAAATTGAAGTTGCTATATTTAATACCACGTATTCATGCTTAATAAACTCCAGGAATTTTAGTGAACACATACTTCCAGTGCACTGACACGAAATGCTTCCTTGAGGAAAACCATAACATGTATTCTTAAAGCATCCTTGTAGCCACTATATGAAATTTTGAATAGACATCAAGTCAAAAGTCTCAGGCTAAGTCCTTGCGTATTCAATAAGAATCTTTCTTGGACTTGGTTGAGCTTGATCCAGCCCACGGTTTAATATAGGGACAAAATGTGGTGGTGTTCAGTCTGTTGATATACAAGTATTTTCCAGAGACAGGTATTTTCCAGAGATCCTGAAGATAAAGTATGTTTTCAACCTCTTTAATTCAGCTGAAACCCAGCAGTATTCTATTCTAAATATGTATAATCAAGTAACAGTGACTTAAATAAATAAGTACTAATACAGGTTGCATGTGTCTGAAGCTTATGTATGAAATATACCTGATAGGAAAGAAAATATTTTCTCCTGTGTTCCAGCTTTAAATTTCATAATAACCTAAGGAGTGACTGACAAAAGAAAAAACAGAAGAA